>NC_133666.1:308454509-308613965 GCF_037893015.1 Macrotis lagotis
ACACATGCCCTCTGGCTATCAAACTCTACTGGCTTGTCCTGCTGCCCTACAGGCCTAATGATGATGTACAGCATGAAAACTCACAGGGCCAAAGAAGAACAATACAAAAACACTTCTTTATGGGGGTTCCAAGCCAGGGAAGGAAAGGGGGGAGGTGATTGACTCCCACTTGGACAACTTGTTGGGTATGTGAGAGGGGGGATTCCTTATGTATTAGTAGGACTACACATAACTGTAGGGGTCTCTTCCAACTCTCAAATTCTGTAGCTCTCCTTAAACACTAGCAACTGGTTTGCTTCTCCACTATCTAGCTACTCTCCTCATCCCAAAAACATTTCATGATGTTGAGCCAGAACAAAGTTAGAGGAACTTGGCAGAGAGAAGACAAACCAAGCACTCAATTAACTTAATACATATGAGGATTTAGTTTATTAATAGTTTTCAATCTTATATATTAGGTAATTCTCTCAACAGATATGAATGTAGGACAGATAGTTTTATCTGTTTGACAGATAAAGAAACTGAGGCACAGAAAATCTAAGTGATTTGTGCAGTTACATGGCCTATTGGTAGTACCAGCCAAGACTAGAACCTAGGTTTCTTGACTCTCAGTTTATATTCTTGCCACGAGCCCCCAATTTCTTATTTTTGATTTTTCTACCTATTTAAAAAAAGTTTTTACACTAATCTTTAATTTCTACATCATCACCTAATTCAGATATCTCACCCTTCTCAAATCCTACTCATTCTCAGCTTTGTTTATACAGTTTTTCTTGCCTGAAATACCTCTCCTTGCCAAATTCTAGTCTTCTTTTATTTCACTCTTCTATGAAGTCTTGGATGACTGTTTCTGTTTTTAACACTTGCATTTGTGGGTGTGTGTATTATATAACTATTTGCACATACACATATATGAATACACATATATATGCTAACACATGGATGTTTAAACATAGGTATATATTAAATTTAGCATCAGTAACATTGCTCTATTTGTGTCCCTCCTGAACCTTCTTCTATTTCTTGCATTTTTAAAGATCTTACTGATGTTCTTTCCTTACTCTTGCATCATAGCTCCTTCTCCCTCCACTGGCCCCACCCCAGGCAAATAAAGTCCTTCTCTGCAACAAAAGTGCTATCAAGAAAATCAAATTTGAGTTGTAATAGTTGTGTTTGAAAATACCTTCAATGACTTCAATTCTCTCTGATCCCTCCCCACATCTAAAACATAAAGCTTGAATACAGGTTTACTTGTTTGGTCTCAATGGGTGTCAGTCTGGTCTCCTTGGGACAGGGCTTGTACTTCCCTGCCTTTCTCACAGTGTTCAGGACAGTACAGGTTACTAAGAAGTTTGGATATTTGCCAATTGATTGGTCTATCTACAAGAAAGCATTCTCCTTAATTAAATAAAAAAAAAATTATCAACCCAAGAGAAGTTTAACAACTGGAAAAAAGGGATTGATTTTGGAAAAATTTCTCTTCGGCAGGTCTTCTGTGATACAAAAGACAACAACACATGAATGCTGAATCATTTTACTTCAGAGAAGATCTCAGTAAAAGAGTAAAGAATATATACCAGCTTGGGATAAAACCTTTCTTGATCCCCTTGGATTTGCTAATCTATCCCTAGGGAGGTCAAATGATATTTCCCAGATAAGATGATCAAGGAGACTAGGAGAAAGACAGATAGAGGCAGACAGACAGACAGAGAAGGTAAGAGAGAGGAGAGGGAGGGGAGGAAGAAGGGAGGGGGTGGGGGAGAGACAGAAGAAGGCAGGAGGGGAGAGGCAGAAGGTGACAGCTATAGGCAGTGAGACAGAGAGAGGGAGGAGACAAACAGACACAAGAGACAGATCCAGAGATAGCCAAGGAATCCAGGAGCCCTTGCTCTGCAAATCCCTCCCATTGCCTCTGTTTCCAATTGCAGCTGCCACAAATACCAGGACTCTGGCTTCTATTTCAAGCCTTGGGGCAAATAAGCCTTGGTGTCAGAGAACCTCAGCAGGAGTCTCAATTCTGCCCCCTGACTGGGCCCAAAAAGCCCACCTCTCATGGGCCAGGCGTCCTCATCTAGAAAGTAAGAAGCTTAGACTTAGAACTAAGATAAATTCAAAAATGACATGAACAATTACCCAAAGGATTTAGTTCTCACACTCCTAACAACAACAGGAGCAAGGATCTGGGTAGGAAAATAAATTCTTTAGGATGCCTAGAGCAGCGCCTCACAGAGAGGTAGGATGCTCACTCCTCCCCGGGTGTCCAAGGTATCCTGAACCTTGCAAGAAAATCAGAGAAACACAACATGAAGCAACAGACCCTGATCCTCAAAGACCACCAGAAACCATCCAAGTCAACCTATACTCCCCCACTAAGCTGTGCAGTCCCTGAGGCTTGAATTCTAATATAGACACTGTGTCTGGCTTTTCTTTAGTTCTTTAGATCTCAGGTTCAATCCTACCAGGAGTATGAGAAAAACAGGCACTGGGTTCAAATCCTTCCTCAAAGACTTGCTACCAATATGACCTAGGGCAGGTCACTGACCTTAATGAGCCTCAGTTTCCACATCTGTAAAAGGAAGAGAGATTGGCTGGATTAGATGGTCTCTCAGGTTCATTCTAGTTATATGGCCAATTACTCTGCCCTCTTTCCTTTGCTGCAGTAAACAATTGTAGAAGTTCACATTTGTTTACAAGCTCTTTCCTTGGGCATAACAAATGATGTTCTTGACATCAGGGAGGTGATGCCATGCCAGTCAAGTGGATTTGAGGGTAAAGCCATCAACTTCACTTTCTCCTCCAGTCACCTGGGTCAAGTGACAAGACATGGATGAGGATAAGGATGGTCCTGGATGCAACGGGAGACCTTTAAATCTAAGGTCTTTCCCAGGTCACAGTTTGCCTGAGGCAAATAGGATTATCCTGATTTTTCAGATGTGGAAACTGGAGAATCCTCTACAGAATAAGATAATTCTAAGGACTCTTCCAGATATGAAATAATTTTTTAAACTTAATTTTATTTTATCTTTTTGTTACATTTTGAGTTCCAAATTGTCTTCCTCCCTCTTCACCCTGCTCTAGAGGCCACCATTTGACACAGTTATATGTGTGAGTATACATACATGCATATATATGCATGTATATACAGACATAGGCAGATACATGAATGTGTAAAAATCATACTAAGAATACTTCTATTTATCAGTTTTTTCTTTAGAAGTGGATTGCATATTCCTTTCTAGGTCTTTTGTAGTTGATATTTATAAAAGTCAAAATAACTTATTGTTCAATTATTCTTCAAACAATATTGCTATTACTCTACACAATGTTCTCTTTCATTCTTATTTCATGCAAGTCTTTCTGTGTTTTTCTGAAAACAATATGCTCATGATTTTCTTACAGCACTATAGCATTCCATCACAATCACATACCACAACTTGTTTAGCCTTTTCCCAATTGACAGGAATCCCTTCAATTTCCAGTTCCTTGCCACCACAAAAAGAGCTGCTATAAATATTTTAGAACATAAAAGTTCTTTTCCCTTTTCCTTGGTGATGTTGAGAAACAGACCTAATAATGGGATTAAATGCGAAATTCTAAGAGTCTAGCTATGAGTCCAAGGTAACATGATTAGGAAGATCTGAATATTTCTTTCAATCTACTGCTCTTTGCATCATACCATAAAATGATCAAGGCAAAAACACTTTGACACTAAAAATGCCAAACAAATGAGATAAATTTGGATAATATTTTGTTGATTTAGCTGAGTCCTTTCAACTACTCCCCTAAACTGTTCTTTCTTCTACAAGTTCTCTCTAATTAATGGCAACCTATAAAATTCTTTTGGATTTTATAGGATATGTTTAGAGCCTGTGTTTTCTCCTTAGTCAGATTACACCAATATAAGCTACCTGTTCATCTAGCTTGATTCCACTATCAAAGAGATACTTCTCTTTATATGTTTACTAGTTAAGACTTGGGAATATCCACTAATTTCTCTCAGCTTCAATTTCCTCATCTGGAAAATGGGGATTAATAACTATCTTTCTCAGAGAGTTGTTGTGAGCATTAAATGAGATAATGTGCATAATTGTACTTTGCTAACCTTAAAATACCATATAAATGTTGTTTTTTAAAAAATAATTAATAAAGTCAGGGATCATGGCTAAGGCCCTGTACCAAGTGGACCAAGGACAGGGCCCTGTACTAAAGAAATGTTTGTTGAGGAAGGAAGAGAGTCAATTTGGCATTCAAATACCCACCTGCAGACCTCAGAAGCCAACTGGTTTTCAAAACCAGAGCCAATGAGTAAGAAGAGTAGTTTAATAAGTAACATGCCCAAAGCCTAACCCTCCCATCTCCTCATTCTTATCTATTTCATGGGCTTACATGGGACACAGGGGGCTCCATCAGGAGGCTAGTGTTATACTGTCTAGGGGTGATTGATGCTCCTGAGATAAAAAAAAAAACTAGAGAGAATGGAAAGGGACCAGAGAAAACTTTAGATGTCAAAATATCCAACACCAGTGATTTTGCTGATGTCTTACTAACTTTGAAACTCTATCCACTGTGCCAGACTGAAGCCTATTTGTAATTAATAGTCTTAGAGAGCTGTTCAGAGAGATTAGGGAACCCACCCATGACCACACAGCTAATAACTGTGTCAGAAATGGGATGTGAACCCTGGACCTTCTGACAAGTTCAGCACTTTACTTATGTGATACTGCTTTGATAGAGAAAACTTTGTAAGGCTATAAAACACACACACACACACACACACACACACACACACACAGAAAGGAAGGGAAGTAGAATGGTGAGGAAGAGCAAGAAGGGCCTGGAAGACAAAGCTATCAGCTCAGAGTAGGTCTTGGGCAAAATATTTAGATCATCAAATTTTATTTTGGTTCCTTCCCACCTCCCCTTTCATCATCTCTCTTTGCTAATTATCCATTCCCTTCTTAATTACCAATGGTTTTTTGCATCCTGCTACTGTTAGTTAATAATGACTTAAGCTCTTACCCTCATCTGAAACCCTGTACCACATTTCAAATGCATTTTCCCCAGGCCAAAGGCCAACTTGTCATGCTACTGCAGCAGCAACTTTCTTCGTTCTACTTTCCCTGGGGTACCGGGAGCCAAATTCTGCCAATGAAATATGTAGGCTTCATTTCTGCTCTGATGATCACAGTGATTAATCCTTGCCACCCCATGCTAATTGGTTCTGGCTATCCTCAGTAATGACAGTCCACCTCGTCCAATTCTCTCAGATCTGTATGACAGCAGATGGCCTCCTACTATTAATAATGACAGAAGTTGAATGTGATGGAAATTATAATGTTCAGGCCTTTGATGCAGCTCACCCTGGTTATTAATACATGCTCAGCACTGAGCTTCTGCCCAATGTGTCTCTTTGGAGCCTGCAAACAGTGCCAATTTTTCCATATGGAGAAAAAGTGCTTCAAAAAGTTATTTCAAAATCATTTCCATGCAAGTTTGAGTTACCAGCAATAGAAAGACTTCATAATTATGCCTTCTTATCTGTGCCAATCGGGAGTAAGGAAATAGGTGATTTTAAAAATCTGCTGATATTTCCAATACATTATAGTAGAACGAATGCCAGACTGGAAACTGGGAGCCCTGATTTCTAATCTTAGCTCTGCCAGTAACAAACTGTGTGAATTCACTTCATTTAGTTAAATCTTATTTTTCTTATCTGCAGAATGGAGGAGGAAAAGGAATCCTTTCACCCTGAAAGGATCTTGTGAGGATATAATGAGACAATAACTATTAAAGTACCCTAAAATGTCACATGTCAAGCATTATTACTATTATAGGACCACAGAACTTTGAGCTTGACAGGATCTTAGAAATCAGCTAAGTCCCAATTGTGGAATAAAATTTTTCTTGTTGCTATTGTTGTTCAATTGTGTTTTTTAATTGTATCCAACTTTTTGTGTTCCCAACTGAGGTTTTCTTGGTAAAGATAACAAAGGGGTTTCCCATTTCCCTCTCCAGCTCATTTTACAAATAAGGAAACTGAGGCAAAGAGGATGAAGTGACTTGCCCAGGGTCACAATGCTTAGTAAGTGTCTGAGGCCACATTGGAACTCAGGATGACAAGTCAATTTTCCTAAATCCAGGCCAGGTACTCTAGTCATTATGCTACCTAGATGTCCTAAACTAAATTTTAGGGACAAGGAAATTAAGGCAAATTAATATGCCCCCTAATTCCAATTATGTCTCTAGTTTCAAACTTTTCTTTGGCTCGCTTCTGTTAGCCAACTGGGGTTTTACTTATCCTGTCTGGAGGTTAAAATGATGTCAAATTTGTCCTGAAATGATTAAGGTAAAACAGGGAAACAAGAAATGGGAATAATAAGAGGTCAAATGATCTATAAATTGAGTAAACAATATTTACTTGAAATCCCTTTTTATGCCACCAGTTTATTAACAGCTCTAAAACTGTCATCCAAAGGGAAGCTCTTCTATAGGACCCTATACCTACCACTCATTTTGAGAGTTCTTAAATTTTATTTATTTAAGGCAATGGGTTAAGTGACTTGCCCAAGGTCACACAGGCAATTATTAAGTGTCTGAGGCTGCATTTGAACTCAGATCCTCCTGACTCCAAGGCCGGTGCCCTATCCACTTGCCACCAGCTGCCCCTCATTTTGAGATCAGCCATCCCAAGTTTTTAGTTCAGGCAAACTTGGTCTATGTGACCTTTTTCCTCCTTTCATCTACTCAGCCTCAACTCCTGTGAGCTGAGTTCACTTGTGTCATTCACCTCTTCAAAATATCTACCAAAAAAGTAAAAATTATGATGAATTGAGGTTTTGGACATGGTAAGTTTCAGGTGATATTTGTTTCAGTCTTTAGTAGGTAAAGATATGGTATACAAATTCAGGAAACAAGTATACAAATTCTAACCTCTAAATGGGGGAGTATCTTTTGATTTTTTTTCTCCTTTGAACCTATTAGAGTACATCCTGTACCACATTTATTTCTCCATGTATCATATCTCCCTCTCCCAATTAGGTTGTAAGAAAGGGATGGTCTGTGTTTGCATCTTTAGTTCCTAGAAGAAGGTCTTAAACATAGAAAGTGTTTCATAAATGACAAATAAATAATACTGAATCATATTTCTCTTCTCACAACTTACCACCTGGACTAGAATGAGATTTTCTTCTCCAGTAACAGCTTCCTTATTCTCCTCCATTTTTTTAGCCCCTCAGCATCTAGATCCCCAGTAAGGTCATACTTTTAAGGTTTTGTTTATTAATTACTTTTCATATTAACTGTAAAATCTTCTGTATGGTAGCATTCCTGAAAAGGTCTATTTAAGGTTACTCTTGCAAGAAATTTTTTCTCAGATAGATAGGTTATCTCTACCCTCATTAAATTCAACATACACACCACACTGCTGCTCACTGCAAAATCAACCTTACTGGCAGTTTTGTAATTAAATTGCCTTGTAAACATTAAAATGATACAAAAACTAAAGTTATTATTATTCCTACCCAAGATACCACCAAAGGCACTCTTGCCTCATGCCCATCAAAGAGAATAATGCTGCTCTTTTAAACATTTGCTAAGCAAAAGAGTAAGCAGTTAAGTTTATCTCAAGGTATTTGCTTTGTTTATAATTTTTTGGATCAAAATGTTTGCTACTTCTTATATCTGCTCATCTCCGTACTCTAGCAGGTAGGCCATCAGTCCATCAAGAATTGGGTCACTACAAAATACTTTCAATCCAATTCAACAAATATTTATTATGGGCCCATCAAGATAAGATGGTGTGAATCTGGATTGGGATCGGTCAACACCTCTAGGACTTCTTCCAGTGATATTCAATAACACTGAGTAGCAGAATGGAAAGTAGATAAGGGGAGGAAAGTAGGGGAGGGAAGGTGTTGACCCTGGCCTCAGACCCAGGGCTGAGGACTGATAGGGAATAAATGGCAGGAGAATCTTTTGATACCTTGCCACACAAGATGAACTAGCTTTTCTTAGGACCCTATTCCATACAGGTTAGGCTAGTTTTTCCTGAATGGTTTCCCAGATGGAATATAGTCAAATTAAAACCATTTCAAGTCTTAATTGGTTTAAGGACTGAGGCTCTAGCCACTGACATAACTTTCTAGTGGTCTAAGTATAAATGTCAACCCATGAGACTTCCTCAGACTTCTGACCAATATACCAGTTTTGTCAACAAAGTGACAAGGAGGCTGAGTTCAATGAATCCTTGTATCTTTGATGAGTATCCTTTCCATGCTATGCCTAAATAAAATTCTTTTGGTTAACTGTTACTGGTCAATAAGTGTCTCATTTCATGCCAGTTCTGAACCTGAAGCAAGACAGATTAGGATTCTAAGGTAGGGGAACTGGTTCATTTAGAGGGCCAGGGTTGTGAATAAAAGGTGAGGGTCAGAGTAAATCACATAAAAAAGATTCTCTGAATCCTAGCTTATTCAGGAAGCTTTTCCTTGCTTAGTAAAGACAAAGGTGATGATTTCCCTTTATCTTGACCTCTCCTGAAAATACAATTCACAAGTGTGTCACAGGCTCAGACAACCACAAAATATACCCAGAAGCCATTATGCAACTAATCCTGTAAGTCCCTATAAAGTTATCTGTATTTCTGTCTCCTTTTTTAAATGTTCTTATTTTTAAAATATATTTCTATTTATTTCATTAAATATTTTCCAATCACATTTAACATTTTTTGTCACATTCATTTTTTAAAAGTTTGAGTTTCAAATTCTTTCCCTTTCACCTCTCCCTCACTGCTTAAGAAGGCAAGCAATCAATACATGGATTAAAAACATGAAGTCATTCAAAGAATATTTCCATATTAGTCATCTTGCAAAAGAAAATAGGATATTTTTTAGACTGTATGATTATTTCTGGAGAATAAGGACTGTATCTTAATAAGAATAAAATGACTTACAGTAATGACAATAATAATAACAGTAATAATAATAATTATATAGTAATTATAGTTTTAAGGTTTGCAAAGCACCTTACAAATATTATACATTTATTCTCACAACCCCAGGATGTGACTGCTATTGTAACTCACATTTTACAGATGAGGAAAATGAAGCAGACAGACATTAAGTGCTGAGCCCAGGATCACATAGCCAATCCAAGACTGGATTCGGTCTCCAGTCTTCCTAATCGAACTGTGTCATTTAACTGACCCAAAACAAAAGAGCTGTCAGTCATAAATGAATTCCCAATCCCCAAAGGTCTTCAAAATGAACTTGAATAACAAACATTCATTTGTTAAATAGAAGGGATTCCTGCTCAAGTACAAGTTGGATCAGGGTCTTCATCCCTCCTTAATCAGAGATCCTATTATGATAGTAGCTGAAATTTAAATAGCCTTTTGGTGTTAACAAAAAACTATTAAAGCACTGATCATTACATGAAGCCTATTAGATAAGTTGCTGCAAGTGTTTTAGGTTTGGGGAGTATTTTGGGAAAAGGTTAGATCTATGGAGGAAGTCAGTGTAGGGAATTCCTGGTATGGAAAATCCCTCCATAATGCAGATTGGAATTCATCTGGAATTTACCATCTTAGGAAGTTGCCTGGGGACAATGAGAAGGGTGAGCTTTAGACCAGTAACTCTCATTTTTTTTTTGGTTTTTGCAAGGCAATGGAGTTAAGTGACATGCCCAAGGTCACATTGCTAGGTAATTATTAAGTGTCAGAGGCTGGATTTGAACTCATGTCCTCCTGACTCTCAGGGCGTTGCTCTATCCACTGCCTCACCTAGCTGCCCCTAGACTAGTAACTGAGAGTGTTATGATTCAAACCCGAGTCTTCTCACTCCAGCACCAATGTCCTTGTCATCCAAATTGAAGACACAGTAATTTGGAATCAGATGCTGTTTATATTGTAGCCATCCTCGTACGCCCAAGCATGCCTCCTAAGACCCTGGGCTGAGGACCAGTGAGAGGTCAGTGAGTTTTCTTTCACTCATCTGCCCAAATTGAAGCCTCCAAGTCACTCTCAGCTGGGCCCTCCCCATAACCTTTACAGCACCCCCCTTTATTTCCTGTCATCTTCCTTGAGAATGTAAGCTCTTTTGAAGGCATGGGGCCATCTTGTTTGTTTATACTTGCACCCCCAAAACTGAACCATAGTTAGCACTTAATAAATGTCTTAGCTTTCATTCACCGTACATGCAACCTGACAGGGGCTAGAAAAGCTAACAATCTCAGATTGCTTCATTGGTATCATTGTACTTTTGACCTGTAAAAGAAATTTGAGGTCACTTAATCCAGTCCCCTCCATTTACACAAGTAGTTCATCCTGACCTAATACAGAACTCTAATCTTTGTCTGTTCAAATCCTACCAATCCCTGATAAAAGAATGCAATCCTTCCTAAAATATTTGTTCCATCTTGTGATGTTCCTATATCTGAGGAATACTGCCATTCACCCAGATTCCTATGTCTACAACTTTGGTATTATCTCCAAAATTTCACTCCCTCAGTTCTCACACCAAATAGGTCACCAAAGTCCTGCTATATACCCACTCTCTATTTCTACTACCATTACCCTGGGCCAATGGCACAGTGAATCAGAGCACTGGGCCTGGAGTCAAAAAGACTCATCTTCCTGAGTTCAAATCTAACCTCAAACACTTACTAGCTGTGTGATCCTGGGCAAGTCACTTAACTCTGTTTGTCTCAGTTTCCTCATCTGTAAAACAAGCTGGAGATCACTCCAGTATCTTTGCCAAGAAAATTCCAAATGAGGTCACTAAGAGTCAGCTTCACTGAAAAACAACTGAACAAGGAAAATCAAATATAAACTCTTTTTTGTTATCTAAAATCCTTCACAAAGTGGCTCCAACCTACCTTTCCAGTCTTATTATACATTACTCCTGTTCTCAAACTTTCCATGGGACCAAACTGGTCTTGTTCTTTTGACAAAGAAGACATCTCATGGGTCCACTCCCCATGCTTAGAACTTACTCCTTTCTCATCTCAGGTTTGTAAATGTCCCATTTCCTTCAAAGTTCAGCTCAAGTATCACTATCTACATGAAACTTTTCCTGATTTCCCTCACTGTCCTCTAAAAATTATTCTGTATTTATATTGTATATACTTATGTATTCACATGTCCCTTTATAAAATAGAAAGACTTTGAAGTCCTTTTTGTCATCCTACTCTTAGTCCAGTGGCTGAGGAAAAGAAGCTGGTTAATAAACGCTTGCTGATCTCCTTACCTCTTTGGGGTTCTGTCTCCTCATCTACCTATCACGTGGACTTGCAGCTCTCCGGGATCCCATGCCCCTCTTTTTTTCTCTTCTCCCACCCTTCTACCATCCTGCCCCTCGAATGCACAGGCCTGGGCTTAGGGGTGGGCTGACGAAGCGAAAAGGTCTTCCAGCACAGATGGCCTTAAATTTGTGTGAGCAGACAGCTGCACAATGTGCCTCAGTTCCAAATGGCTCTGGGCCAAAACACCACCCCTTTAGGAGTCAGTGCTTGAACACCAGGGTAGCAACAGGGCTGGGATGCTCGGCTAAATATGGAAATGTTGACACAGGAATTCTCCCCCACCTGAGGTCCGTGAATTTCCAGGCCGATTAGACTGATGCAGACCTCTCTCCCTCTCCAACCAAAATGCTGACGTAGAAAAGCCATACATATTTAAAGGCTAAAAATAAAAAGGTGGAAAGAGCAAGAGTAACAATAAACTCACAAAAAAAGAATCATGAAATAACATGTGTTACTTGTCCCAAAGAGAAAATAGCAGTGAGTGTGCCAAAGGAAAAAAGCATCACGGAAAGTGTTTAAATACTGACTAATGCCCAGCCCTCATCTCTACTTTTCTCAAAGCTAACACATTTCTATTTTTCAAGAAAACAAACTAAATTTTTCAAAACTTCTTTTTTCTAATACTTTTCTTTTTGGGAAAAAGTGCTACTGATAGAAAGATACTTTTTAATATTCTGAGTTTCTGAATATGATAGTGGAAGTTTCAAAACACAAGCCCCCAGGATGGAACAGACCCAACAGTGGGTGTGGTAGATTATCCAACTGTGTGACACAATACTCAAGATAGGCAGCAGAGGAAGGATGAGTGTAGAACAAACTAACTGAGACCCAGGGAAACTAAGGTTCAAATCTCACCTCTGATACTGCTGGCTGGCCTCTACATAGTGCTTTAAAGTTCATAAAATGATCGACTCATGTTATTTCATTGGATGTCATAAACCTATGATGGAAGCCCTGAAGGTTTTATTATCACCATTTTGAAGATAATGGAAATGGGGTTGAGAAAGATTTAATTATTGTTCTCAACTAAAGTCCCAATTTCTCCAGGAAGCCTACTCCAACCCCTCTTGATTCCAGGGTTTTCTATCTTTTTAATTATTTCCTTTTGACCTTGAATATAGCTTGTCAGATAGATATGGTTGAATGCTGTCTCCCCTACTGGACTGTAAGCTCCCTAAGGACAGGGACTGACTTTTGCCTTTTTGTATTCTCAGTGTTTGTAGGCGCTTAATAAATATTTATGGGTCGGTCCATATTTCATGGCTAATAAGTGGTACTCAATCAATTAACAAGAATTTCTAAAGTAGCTTCTATGGGCCAGGATTTGGGAAATGAAACAGATCCAGTTCTCATGGAGCTTACTTTCTATAGGGAAAGACAACTTGTACATAAATGATGAGGTTCAGTCGTTTTCAGTTGTGTCTGATTCTTGGTGATCCCATTTGGACTTTTCTTAGCAAAAAGACTTGAAGTGATTTGTCATTTACTTCTTCAGCTCATTTTAGAGATGAGGAAACTGAGGAAAACAGGGTTAAATCACTTGCTTAGGGTCACACCATTGGAAGACAGGCTTGAGCTCAAGTCTTCCTGACTACAAGCCCAGCTCTCTATCTACTGGGTCAACCTATTCCAAGACCCAGATCAGTCATCTCTAATTCTCCAGACTTAGCCTCTGTAATCCAGGGGAGGCACTTCACAGTCCTTTCATCTTCCCCTTTTAAGTGTTATTTCCCTCCATTAGAATATAAATTCCATGAGGATAGGGAATGTCTTTTTTTTTTGCTTGCTTGCTTCTGTATCCCCAGTGATCATCAGAGTTAAGTGCCTAATAAGTGTGTGCTGAATGATCGATGGAGGGAAAAAATGAGGCAGAGGGAAACTTGTCAAAGGCCAAGGAGGTGGTATACGTCATAGATGGGATTTGAACTAGCACTCTCTCTCTCTCTCTCTCTACTAAGCTAAACTATCTCCTAACCCCTTCCAGCTCTGAATTCTAACTCAGGTCCCACCCAAAGAAAGTTTTGTGATCTCTTACCTCCACCTTTCCAAGTCTAGAATCTTGGGAACAATGATGTCATTGGAAAATCAGGTTTCAAATACGGCAGTATCTCAGCTGATACCTAAACCACAACACCCCTTTTGTTTCTACAGACAGCTATTTGCTATGAGATGTGCTTATCTGACAAGTTCTAGAGCACTCTGGTTGAAAGGAGTGATCAATCACAGAAGAAGGGGGAGGGGAATAGAAAGTTTATTAACTCAATGGAAAAAATCACATTCACTTTCATTAAACTATACAGAGTTATTTATTTATATATGACCTCTATAATTTTTTTAAGTGCTAGACTCTCCTATCAAAGAAACTTCATCTCTGGGTCATCATTCCCTCTGCTATAAAAGTTTTCTCTTTTCCCTAATGAAACAGCAAAAGGTCACCAAAAGAAAAAAAACTCTGAGTATGATAATGAACTTCAGTTGTTTTCAATTCTTTATGATCCTATTTGGGGGTTTTCTTGGCAAAGATACTGGAGTGGTTTACCAATTCTTCCTCCAGCTGATTTTACAGATGAGGAAACTGAAGCAAACAGGGTTAAGTGACTTGCCCAGAGTCACACAACTGGAATATGTTTGAAGTCAGAAAAAAGAACCTTCCTAACTCCAGGCCCATCACTCTTATCTACCATGCCACTTACCTGCCCCAAAGAAGAAGTATGAAAACACACCTTCCTCCTTTCTTTTGGCAGATAGAGTGGGTGGCTAGGGAACTAAGAAAACTGTACCTACTGTCTGATGTGGTTAAAGTGCTGGTTGGCCTTACTGATGACTTCAGAGAAAATGTGGTTAGGAAAGGACAGTGAGACATATAGAGAAGTCCAAGTGTAAGAAGTGAGAATTCAAAAGGTTGTAGACTCCTCACATATTGCAAGTACTTTCTTGAAGGCCCTTGGAGTGGGAGACCCTAGAAGAACACATACTAGTTCACAGTCACAAGAAATGAAATTAACTCTAGTTTGAACTAGGAATCACTTCCAAAATAAGTTGTTAAATCATCAGTTTGAGAAAAACTGATACCAAATCAGAAAACAAAAATCATTAGAAAGTTAGGCATATATAGTTGAGTCAGATCTGCTCTGACCTCTTGGAATAAGTAGATGGTGGAGGAGGAAATGAAAAATGGAAGCAAGGATACTATATAAATTTTTAAGCCCACTCTTTGTTATAGTAAAATCATATCAAAGTGACTATGTTTATGTCCAGCCAGAAGTGTTTTTTAGCTCAGTTTATTTTTTAATTTGGTTTATTTTGCCTTTCTTCATATCTCTAATATTTAGCACAGTTATGGGAAATATAGTACATGTTAAAGTAAATGATTATTGATTCGATTGCTAACAGTAGAGTAATACAGGTAACCATTCTAAGTACTCTTATCAAGAATAGAACATGTTAATTTTCTTATTACCTCTAGATCAAACAGAAACGTCCTTTATTTGGCATTTCAAGCCCTTCAGAATCTGTCTCTACTCCACCTACCTAGTCCATATATATATATATATATATATATATATATATATATATATATATATATATATATATATGTATGTATGTATATATATATACATATATATATATGCATATATGTATATATGTATGTATGTATATGTATATATTAGGTTTTTTCAAGGCAAATGGGGTTAAGTGTCTTGCCCAAGGCCACACAGCTAGGTAATTATTAAGTGTCTGAGACCTGATTTGAACCCAGGTACTCCTGACTCCAGGGCCAGTGCTTTATCCACTGCGCCACCGACCCACCCCTTAAGTCCTTTAATATATTATTGTTTCCCTTCACATACTTTCTGGTCCAGTCAAACTGGACATTCTGCCATACCTCATTTGACATTCCATCTCCTGATGTCATGCCTCTGCAGAGACTAGACCCACGGCCTTCTCACCCGTTCCTCTTAGAATCCTTAGCTTTCAGGGCGCAGTTAGGTGATGCAGTGGACAGAGCACTGATCTTTAAGTCAGTGAATTTAAATTTAGCCTGAGATACTTAGAAGCTTTGTGACCCTAGGCAAGTTACTTAGCTTTGATTGCCTCAAAAAAAGGAGAAAAAAGGAGGAAGAGGAAGAGGAAGAAGGAGGAGGAGGAGGAAGAAGAAAAAAGAAAAAAGAAGAAAGAAGAAGTCTACTCACATCTATCATGCACCCTTTCATGATTCTCTCTCTGTTCCTCCCCAATTTTTAGTGCCTGCTCTCACCAAATTACCCTCCTTCACACTTACCTGGTAACATATTGGATCTCCAAAAGAATGTTTCCTGAGGGCAAGAGCCTTTCCTTTTCTTTGCCTTTCCTTTTTCCTTTCCTTCCCTTTTTTCCTTTCCCCTTTCCTTTCTTTCATTCCCTCCTCCTTCCTTCCCTTTCCTTCCTTCCATGAGCAACACTAAAAGGAGAAAGCCCTGTGTTTGACTATACAAACATGCTAAGATTACCTTCTTCTTCAAGACCATATTTGATTGTTCTTCTCTGCTACTATTCTCAATCTTACCTGTGTTTTTTTTTCATTTACATCACTACAATCATCTCAGCCAAAGTAAATTTGCTTTTACGTGTTATTCAGTCATTTCAGTCTCTGTGTGGCTGCATTTAGGGTTTTCATGGAAGAGATCTGAAATGATCTGCTATTTCCTTCTCTAGATCTTTTGACAGATGAGAAATTGAGGCAGAGAGGATTTAGGTAATTTGTCCAGGGTCATACAACTAGCTGAATTTGAACTCAGGTTTTTCTGTCTCTAGGTTTGGCTTTAAACTAATGAAGAAGTTAATCTTTAGAATCCCTGAGGGCAGGGACTATTTTAATTTGGTTTTTAATTTTTCTTTCCTTCCTCCCTTCCCGCTTTCTTTCTCTTTCCTTTTGTAACACAGGTACTTTTCTTAGGCTCTTATAAGAATAGGACATGGACTTGTGGTCACATTAATATAAGGACCTCCCAAGATGAGAAAAGTCTCTCTATCAATACAGGCTCCCACCTTCTAATCCATAAAATATTAGAGCTGTCAATAGCACTTTAGAGTGAAGTCTAGAGCCCCCAGGGTCCCAGGTCATCATCTTTCTACCAATAATTACTCCTGACCCCTTCAGGGATCGAGAGACTTCCAGCTTTTTCATCAATGATCTCTAATCAAAACCTACTCTTAGGATATTCCTTAAACCCCAACATAAATGCCAACACATTCCCCTTGCTAAAGGATTTGCAGGTTAAGCCTCTCACTGTGAAATTAAAGGATTTACCTAGTATGAAAAGGAAAGGAAGTATCAGAAAACAGGTAAGGGAGTAATTGTGGAGGGAGAAGGACGAGGAAGGAGGGATTTCCATTGTCAGTGTCCAAGCAATATGCTAGTAAGTACTAGATATACACATGGGAAAGTGTCCCAGCTCTCGAGAAGCTGGCATCGTAATATGGAGAGACAACCATACAGGGGAGAGGTTGCAAGAGACAATTGTTTTGAAGTGATTGAGATAGCTGTGTGGTACCACAGTGGAATTCATTACTACACTCTTTTCTCATTGCAATGGCAATAATGATCTCATTACTGTTCCAGAGATGGAAAGCAAGGAATCTAAGAGAAAATGAGAAAGAATGAGATTGAGAGTGAAAGTGGGAGAAAAGGAGAAAGAATGAGATTTGAGAGCAAAAAGTGAGAGAGAGCAAGAGAAAGAGAAGGGCAGACACAGCAAGATTGAGACAGAGTGAAGAGAAGGAAACAGAGAAAGAGAAGGGAAGAGAGAGAAGAGAGAGAATAAAGTGAGAGAAGGGAAAAAGAGAGAGATGTATTATATGGGGACATATATATATGTAAATGATTATGTTATGTATTTTATATATGTATATAATACATACATATATATTTGTCATGGTAAAGTAGATGGCTGGGTCAGAATAGAAAGAAACCATGATTCTGATTGACTAGATAAGGCAAACCTTATAATGAATTCACCTCTACCAAGGCAATTCTAGAATTAGCAAGGTTAAATCCTCCAGGATATGGTCATGGGCACAATGGAAGGAAGAGCTGGCAAAAATATGACCAGAATGGAATGTATAATGTCCTTGGGGCTAATTGGATAGA
This sequence comes from Macrotis lagotis, assembly GCF_037893015.1. Taxonomy (NCBI): domain Eukaryota; kingdom Metazoa; phylum Chordata; class Mammalia; order Peramelemorphia; family Peramelidae; genus Macrotis; species Macrotis lagotis. The sequence goes on from NC_133666.1 coordinate 308,471,938, forward strand.
ACAGGACATATGATGCACCTGAGTTTTAAAAAAACTCCCAACAACTTCACAGGTACAAAACAGGGAAGAAGCTTGATAGGAGTGGCAGAGCTTTTTTTTTTAAGTGAATTTCAACACAATGAGTATCAATAGTGTGATAAAATAGCCAAATAATATAGCCTCAGGCTGCGTTAAGAGAGGAATAGGTAATGTCCAAAGTACAGGAAGTAACAGTTCCATTTACAGTCTTCCCTAATCAGATCGCATCTGGAAGACTTCATTCAATTTTCTCCCTCTCATTTTAGGACATTATCTAGCTGAAGTATATTGAGAAAAGGGAAATGAGGATGCTGAAGAAGGTCCTCAAAACCAAACCCTAAAACGATTGGTTGAAAAGATCTGATAACAATTAGCCTGGGGAAGAGAAAACTCAAAGGTATATGATAAATATTTCTTCAAATATTTTAGGACAACTATGTGAAAAAGTGGTACGACAGACCTTTTTTGGGCTCTGGAAGGCAAAACTTGATGAAATGGGTGGAAATTTCAAAATAGGCAGATATAGGCTTATGGTATAAGATAAAATTTTCAACAATTTGATTTATCTCTAAATGAAAGTGAGAAGTAGGTTTCCTTTCACTGAAGATCTGATGGCTTTAAGTCACTGGAGTCAATTGTTTCTTTAACAAATATGGACTGGGCTAGATGATTTCTATAGTCCTTCTAACTCTGAAATTCTATGATTCCTTGATTTCTATGAGATTAGTCTGGTCACTGGGTATAACAAAGAAATCCAGAAGCAATACCAAAATCTCTCTATACCATTTATTTTCAACTCTCATCTTTTTTCATGAACTCTTTTCATCAAACCTAATAAACTTCAGCAAAAATGTATAATCTGAGGGGTTTTTTTTACTTCCCATCCCTTTGGCAGTCACTTTGAAATGCCCAAAAGACAAGTCAAAGGTCTTGGCAATCCAAAACTGAACTAGAATAAGTCAAGTCATAGTTGCTTTAGCTCTTGACATCACACTGGAGACAAATTCTGAACAAAGTAAGTATAGTAGACAAGTTAGAAGCATCAAGAAAAAAAGAATCGACTTCTGGTATTTGCTATAATCCTAATACACCGACCTGCAGAATAATTCTCAACTCATTCTTATTATGTAATCTTCTGTGGTCTTCTTTGAAGAGAACTTCCAACAAGGGGCTGTGAAGCCTGTAAAAGGAGGTGTTTGATGGCTACCTTGGGCTAGAGCGCACTTCTGTCTGGACCACCAGAGAGACTGCCCTATGTGAGACAGGGATTCCTGGAAACATTTTGGCCTGAACCCCATAGGGAGAAGGTCACCATCCTTCACCTGTCAACCTTTCAAGTCACTTCTCAGAATACATTCTTTTCTGTCTTACTTCATTTTGAAATAAGAAACAGGCCTTGTCAAACTCCCTATCTAGAACACAAATTGCCCTCTGGAGAGTGTCTTGAACACAGAGAAAAGCAGCCACATTATACACTCTCTATAGGGTGTGAGTAGCCAACAGATTCCTGAAGGACTGGCATCCAAGAGTCAAAGAGGAGTTCTCTCCAAAGGTTTGGCCCATCAGGTCAAAAAGGGGGATGCACAGTATTCCAGTAAGGGGGAAAGCATCAGTCTGTTTGGATGCCTCACATAATGACAACAACAATAATAATAACGTAACAGCAATAATTACAAATTGATATTCCCCTGTGCTTTAAAGTTTACAAAATTTTTATTTTTTTCCTTTTTTTAAAAAATTTTTTTATTTAAAGCAATGGGGTTAAGTAACTTGCCCAAGGTCACACAGCTAGGTAACTGAGGTTGGATTTGAACTCAGGTCCTCCTGACTCCAGGGTGGGTGCTCTATCTACTGTATCAGCTAGCTGCCCTCAAAACATTTTGTTATTAATGATGCTGACAGGCAAATAATACAAACATTATTATTTTCATTTTACAGATGAGCAAACCAAGGTCCCCAGAGGGTAAATAACTTGCTCATTATCACACAACTACACCATATTAAGAGTTCGGATTTTAGCTCAAGTTTATTGATTTCAAGCCCAAGTGAACTTTCTGTGACATCACACTTTCTTCCATATATAGTAAACCAAGACTTTTATTAAAGTGCTACCATTTAAACACAATTGTACAAGCACAACTTTTATCAAATTACTGCTGCCATGGAGAGGGAGGAGGGAAGAGATGGTTGAAGAAAAATGTAGAACTCAAAAGCTCACAAAAAGATGAATGCTGGGGCAGCTAGATGATGTAGTGGATAGAGCACCGACCCTGGAGTCAGGAGGACCTGAGTTCAAATCCAACCTCAGTTACCTAGCTGTGTGACCTTGGGCAAGTCATTTAACCCCATTTGTCTTGCAAAAATCTAAAAAAAAGAATATATATACACACAAAAAAAGATTAATGTTGAAAACTGTATCTTTGCATGCCACTGGAAAAAATAAAAGAACAACAACAAAAAAAGATAGTTGTAACATTTCCCAACCTTGAGGGGGATCTCCATGTGTTATCTGTAACCAGAAGTATTTTGAATAAAGACTTAAGATATTCTGTATCAACAATAACAATTCTAATAGCTTATTTTATCCTTAACAAAAACCCTGAATGGTGGGTGCTATCAAACCAAGGCAGACATGGTTAAGTGATTTCCTCAGGGTCAGACAGAAGAGTAAGTATGGAAGCTGGATTTGAACTCAGGTCACCTGGCTCCAGGTCTGACACTATCCACCATGCCCTTCAATGTCTCTTACTAAAATCAATAGCTAATAAACATTTATTAAATACCACTAAGGGGCTGCTAGGAAGCACAATGTGCTGGCCCTAGAGTCAGGAGGGTCTGAGTTCAAATTTATCCTCAAATATTTCCCTAACTGGGCAAGACACTTAACCCTGTTGGCCTTAGTTTCCTTATCTATAAAATGAACTGGAGAAGGAAATGGCAAACCATTCCAGTATCTCTGCCAAGAAAACCCCAAATGGGGTCACAAGGAGTTGGAAATGACTGAACAACAACATATAATTACTATGTACCAGGTCCTGCAATAAGCTCAGAGAAAACCAATATGAAATAAAAGACAATCTCTGTCCTCAAGGAGTTTACAATCTAATGGGGAAGACAGCTCACTAAAGGAAGGTGAAATAGGGCAGGGAGAAATAGGGTAAACCCTAGGAGAGAGTGAAGAATGTACTCAGTCAGCTGGGAAACAAAGCAAGGTCTGTGCCCGTGTGAAAAGGACTGTAGAGCATTTCAAGAGGAAACTAAAACACAGTAAGGGGTTAAATGACAGAAGATGGGTTTGATGTCACCTGGCCGAGCATCTAGTAGAAGAGTGGAAGAGGTGAGCTACCTAGCAGAGACCTTCAGTCCCAGTGCAGGTTTTTCTAATGTATTTACAAGATCCCCTAGCATACTGTGCATCATGTTCCCCTTGAGCACAGCATGAATCACAAACCATAGGCAGTCCTGTCTCTTCAAGTCAGCCTGGCAAACCTGAACAGACTCAAAAGAGAAAACAGGTTAAGGGCAAGGACCATAAACATCCCTCCAATCACCATCTCTAAATAGTAAGATGACTTCCGGTGCTGATTTCCTCCCTGCATGGATGTAGATCACAGTTCCTCTATGATTTAATACTTTTATGATTCATTGTGATCAAAAAAAATTAATCACACGATGACCAGTCTTGTCCTGACAAGCCTCTCCCAAATTAGCCAGGCGGCTCAGATTCCAGGCATTTCTCATTTGGAAAGACCTGCTACAGCCGGTGCCCCACTTGGAACAGTCTCCAGGATTCCAAGGTCACTTTCAACCCTATTACTAAGACAGCAACTATTATTCATATTTATAAAGAACTTTATGGTTATAAATCATTCTGTATACATGGTCTCATTTGATCCTTACAATAGTCTGGTGAAGTATGTAGTTAAAAACATTTCTATTCTCGTTTTATTGATGAACTAAGGCTCAGAAAAGGTGATAATCACAAGATACTTTACTAAAAACTGAAAAAGCAACCCATCATGTTCATTTATTCATTTATTTTTATGTTGCTATTTATTCAACAAACATTTATTGACTACCACCTCCTATGTAGCAGACACTGTTCAGTATATACAAAAATCAAATAGTCTCTGACCTCAAAGAACATGCATTCTATTGGGGGGAACTGTGTGTGTGTGTGTGTGTGTGTGTGTGTGTGTGTGTGTGTGTGTGCGCGTGCGCGCGCACACACACACACACACACACACACACACAAAATAGACTCATGGTAGGTAGTAATATTGAGAGAGGGAGCTGACAACAAGCTGAGCTCTGTACAATGATAAAGATGCTAAGAAATAGAACAGAGGAGTTTCACTGCCTGTGCAATGATTCAGATTGCACCTGGGTTGTCCTATGCGAATGGACCCAGGAGAGAAAGGAAACTAGGAGAAGCACTTCAGTGTAACCTGTATAGACCAGGTTACTTGGAGATGTTTTGGTGAGACATCCAGTTGGAACCTCCTATATGGTAAAAAGAATAATAGTATGATGGATGCAGCTCCTCTCAGCAGTTCAGAGATCAAGGACAACTCAAAGACCTGCTATGGTCAATGCCAGCCATATCCAGAGGAAAAAATCCCTGGAATCTGAATGCATACTATGTTCACTTTTTAAAACTTCCCTTATGTTTTTCTTTCCAATCTTACGATTTCTTTTTCTTTCCCCTTTGTTCTAATTTCTCTTACATGACTATTAGGCAAATATGTTAAATACAGATATATATGTACAACTTTGATCATCCTGTTTGCCACCATGGGGAAAGGGAAGGGAAGGGAGGGTGATAGAATAATATGTAATGCATAAATTTGCAAATGGATGAATGTTCAAAAAAATTATCATGGCACATAATTGTGAAAATAAAATAAAATTTCAATAAAAAAGAATAAAAATAATTTTCACTCAGTATGAATTTTCACTCAGTATTGTTATCTTTCCCACCTATGTTTAAAGTGATAGCTTCCAATTAATTCCATGTTCTTATTCCATGTGAAGAGAATTCCATGTGGTCTGGGAGTTTTGGAGATACCAAACTTTCTCTTGAAATGTAGGCTTTGATTTTATTCTCCATGTTGGGTTTCTTTATTGTTTTGGTGGGTAGGAAAAACCTTTTATGAGGTGTTAATCTAAGACAGGTGTTAAACCATAAGAATTTTGTAAAATGATATCTGTTTATTAAGTTGAACCACAGTATTTGGAAGCATGGAAGAATGTTAATTTCTGGACTGCCTGTAAATTATGCCACATGGGATTTGCCACAACTGTGGATTTACTAAGGATAGTAAATGTTTTAACTGGGGGAAAATGTAAGGGTGGGGGAATGTGAAGCTCTCCTCACCCTCTCCACTCCAGAGTTCAATCAATGTCTTTATGAAAGGCCCAGCTGCCACCATATCAACAAATCAATCAGCACAGTACAACATGTTAAAGAATTTCCCCATAAATAGTGAACAAGTCTTTAATCAATACAAAAGGATTATAGTGTTTAAGCCATTCTGTGTGGATGCCATACAGAAAATATCTAGTGACAGTCAAGGCCTTTGGGCTATGGCTATCCAGAAGAGTAACAAAAAGACAAACAGATGTATAAAGAAAAAACAATGGAGAAGGGAGAACTCCTCAAAGAGCATGACCTCTTACACCAGAGAAGAATTCCACCTATTCCAACTATCATCCAGGTCATGAAACACCAGAAGTTGCCAGCTACTTCTCTGCTACATCCACACAGTACTGTGCTTCTCACTACCACTGTACTCTGTTTGACCCACTCTGGATCTCTTGTGTATTCGTGAGAGTTTCCCTCAAACACCAGAAGGAAATTATTTTGTACTGTTTTGTTTCATCATACTCTCTCACTAAGAACCTTTTTCTAAAAGTTAATTAAGTCTAAATGGCCACTGTTAATGTGAAGCACAGCAGTGGAGACTCATGAGTGACTGGATTAGAAACCGAGGCACTGAGAACCCTGAAAGCAGTGGCCTTCCTCTGCAGAACACCAAATCTTAGTGGGAGGCTCAAGTTCAGGGGAATAGCCAAGAAGGAGTAGCACATCCAGAGAGAGGAGCTAAAATATATGAATGCGGAATAGCAAGTGGGACCATTCGGCTGTAACATATAGTGCGTGAAGGACAATGGCTGTACAATAAACCTGGAAAGGAACAAAGTTAACTAGATTGTGAAGAGTAGAAGAATGTGTATTTTATCTTAGAGACACAAAAGAAATTGTTGACGTTTTTCATGAGTGAAGGATTAATTTAGCATGTATTTAAAAAAGCAGGAAGTGATTAGAAAACTATTGGAATAATCAGGAAGAAAGGTGAAGAAAGGGTCTATTACAAACTAGGGTAATAGAGTTGTAAATAGAGAGGGGAAGGAAAAAGAAAGATACTGTGGAGGTAAAGCAGATGAAAGGAGCAGCTCAATGGCAAACTCATTTTCTTGAGTTCAAATTTGACCTCAGACACGTACTAGCTGTGTGACCCTGAGCAGGTCACTTCACCCTGTTTGCCTCAGTTTCCCCATCTGTAAAATGAGCTGGAGAAGGAAATGGCCAACCATTGCTGTATCTTTGCAAGGAAAACTCCAAATGGGGTCATGGAGGTCCGGACACAACAACAAAAAAAGATAAGACTTGGCAACAGGTTGGATGTGAGAAAGGAGGCACAACCAATGCTACACTGCTTAGTGGGCCTTTCCTTTTAGCTGTTACTCCTCTTCACCCTTAGACTCCATTGTCATGCCTTTGCCTCAACTGTCCTATACACCTTTGCCCCACAGAGTCCTTCTCTTCCTTCAAAACACAGCCCAAGCACCTCCTCCTACTTGAATAGTTTCCTGATTCTCCCAACTGGGGGGGAATACCTTATATTTAAGTAGTTTACAGTTATTTTCTGTATTTTCATTCTGAGAATATTGGCAGCTAGAGTGTTGGGGTCTCAAGTTAGGAAGACCCAAATTCAAATCCCACCTCACTCTTAACTAGATCTGTGACCTTGGTCAAGTCACTGAAAGCAGCTTCCCTCAGTTTCCTCATCTGTAAAATGGAGATAACATAGTATTTACTCCCAGGGTTATTGTGAGGACTCATCAACTCTGGCCTCAGACACTTACTAGCTGGTTGGCACTTTGTAAGGTAAAGCATGCAACAAACCTAAATGAGCTATAGACATGCTGCTTATCATCATCATTATTATTATTAAAATATGGTTTTATATGTACTTGTCTCCCCCATCAGGATTAAAGCTCACTAGGAGTATGGATTGTTTCATTCATTATATTTGATTCCTCAGCAACTGGTATAGTTTCTGGCACATATTGCTTGTTGATTAGTTGACTAGTGAAAATAACAGGAGAATTTTTCTCTCAAAGATGAATATTTTTGTTATTCCTTTAGAACATAAACAGTTGTAAATAGATTGATGAGACAGAAAATGAACTAGAAGGGGAAAAAATGTATGTGAACAGACAGATGAGGAGCCAACAAGCCATCATGTTGCTTGGGCTTCACCCTGGGAAATTTGTTTAACTTCTCTCTGCCTTGATTTTTATCACTGGGAAATGGGCATAATATTAAACACTCCTTCCCGACATCACAAGGATTTTTTTGCAGGATGATATTAGATCATATCTATTAATAGTTTTAGTACCCCTGGATAGTAATATGATGAAAGTCCATTAGTACCTGTCATCACTGTTATTAGATGGTTTCATCCCTTAATTGTAGACTCTTCCTTAATGTCAACATTCTGCTTGTGAGTGAGCAAGCTCCCAGCTGTGGGAACAGCCGTAGCTGGGGCAGCTGCAGCCGTCATTCTTTAGCAACCACTACTGCTCCACAGACAGGTTAGTCTTGCCTGCCACTGGAGGGTGCGGCAGACAGACAGGATTCCTAATGCTCTATTCCCTATATTAATAGCATCCCCATTAGCCAAGAGCTCTCCACTTTTTAAAAACGAAACTTACAGAAGAAACACAAGAAGACACAAATGTGGTATGAAAGGCAGGACACTGCTATTTTCATACCTGGGTCTCCCATCAGGAAGGGATTTGCTCTTATTGCAGGTCCTCTCATTTAATATAATCTCACCCTGAACAGTATCTAGGAAAGGTCTTTCTAGGATATAGATGATGGAGGTAAGGAGGAAAGGGGGGAGGATAAGGAACAGCCACTGAAAACTAAACCATCTGAAAAAAAATCATTTAAAAACTAGGAAAGACTAAGGAGATAAGACAACTACAGGGGAAGGAGCTATGGATCTGGAGTCAAAGGAACTGAGTTCAATTTCTAATTCTGCCATTTACTTTGTGACCTTGGGCAAGTCATTTCATTTTTTTGGTCTCAAGTTTCCTTTCCTGTAAAGAGAAGGGGTTGAAGTTCCCTTTAGCTCTAAAGCTATGCTTCCATGACCTTCAGTCTTTGAGTACAGGGAAGGGTGGCAGATATGGCCTTTTTTCCTTCTGTTTTCTTACTATTCCCTCCTCCTCATTTCCCTAATAACTCAAATAGATGGTACCTTTGTTATGAGGAGTAAAATATTATAAAAATGGAGAGGATGGAGGTCTCTTGCCTAAGGGGTTCTTAGTCTGGAATGGTAGCTTTCGTCTTCGGCTTTTGAGTTCTAGAAAGTCAAATTAAGACCTAGCTAGATGTGGAAGAAGCAATCAGCTTCCTTTGCAGGGCTAGCTCATGCCTCAAGCTCAGGAGATGGAAGAACAGGTTCACCAGGGGGAAAAAAAGGCCAAGTTATAGGACAGGTGTTTTGTCTAAGAATAAAGAGTACTTTTGGTTGTTACTTCCTTCTGTTCCGCTGTGATGCCCAGAGAATCTAGGTACAATAGAGAAGATATAGAAGGGTGGGGTGCAGCAGCACTTATCAAATATTTCTAATAATACATCAATCTCTTTATCACTGCATACAGTATGAGCAGGATACCATGATAGGCAATGGATAGGATACAAAAGAAGGACCCCAAGTTACTTGCCCTCAAAACTTTCTAATCTAAAGGAAGGGAAAGAAGTAACACTGTAAAAAGAGTTCTAAATTCAGATTCAAGAGGCTTGCTCTAGTGGTAGCATTTCCACAAATCAGTTGTGGGACTCTGGGACAAGCTTTACCTTCTCTAGGCTTCAGTTACCTCATCTGTAAAATAGGGAATTTAGACTAGAATTCTGCAGTGTCAAACTCAATAGGAATAGATCCCAGCAGATCACATACTGACTGAGAAAACCATATGTTATCGTTATGTTGTACTGTATTTTTTATTTCTTTTGTTAAATATTTCTCAATTTTTTTAATCTGGCTGCACTCAGGAGTTTTACTGGCCACAAGTTTGACATTTCTGGATGAGAGGATCTTTAGAAGTCCCATGTGCTAAGACTCTACAAATCAATTTTTTAAAATAGTAATAATGTCCTCTTTTAGCTCAAGACCATATCTGGCATTTGCCACCTTCTACTCTCTGCTCTTAGCTCTCCCCATTATGGCTCAGCAAAACAGGAATAATCCTTCTCCCATGTCATAAAAGAAACATATAAACAACCTATCTCACAAAGGGCAAGTGACCAAAAAAAATAGGAGACTCAAGAAGTGTATCTCTTACCTGCTGAGCTAATAGGCCAATGAGCTGAAATCAGTCATACCTGAAATCCCAGAAAGCTTTGCCCAAGAGCTGAGTCATAGGTCTGGGTTTTAACTTCTATGCCCTGCAAAGGCAGCTGTTTGCAGAACTGTTTCCAGTTCTCTGGAGACAAGGGAAAAGATCCTTTACTGGTAAAGAAAGCACCTTTTAACTCTCCCAACCTTTCCCGCTGTTAATGACAAATCTAACCTCTCTCCACTTGAGAAGAGTCTGTCTATGCCTAAAGACTTAGAAAGGGCAACACTTAAGTGTATGAAACTCATATACTTTGCAAGCTTAAATACTCAAGATCAGTACACTAATGAACATTTCCCTATTTTTTGCCTTCACAAGCTGCAATTTGGGGGATGATTTTCCTTGCCCCCCCCTCCACTTTTTATAGGAGGTTCCCTCTAGGAAGGTGGCACTGTAGATAGAGTGCCAGCACTGGGGTCAGGAAGACCTGAGTTCAAAACTGACCTCAGACATTCACTGGTTGTGTGACCCTGGGCAAGTCACCTTAACCCTGTTTACCTCAGTTCCCTCATCTGTCAAAAGAGTTTGAGAAGGCAATGGAAAGCAATGTCTCTGACAAGAAAATCCCAAATGGGGTCATTAAGACTTGGATATGACTGGAAAATTACTGAATAACAACAACCCTCTGGGAATAACACCGAAAAACTGGAGAACATCCAGAGGAGGCCAAACACAAAAGTGAAAATCTTGATTCTATCCAATATAAGGGTCCTTTGAAGGAACCAGGAAGTTTAAGTCTATAGAAAAGAAGAGTTGGAGAAGGGGAGAAGGTGATTGAGAACTGCCTTCAAATACTTTAAAGGCTCTCATATGCAAGAGGAATTAAATTTGCTATATTTGGCTCCAAAGGGCAGATGAAGAAGCAATGGATAAGATGCTAAGAAAGATGTTTAGAAATGATGTAAGAAAAAAAATTTCTAACAAATTAGAGTTGTCCAGAAGTAGAATGGGGAGCTGCTTCAAGGGGGTAAGTGGGGCCTCCCTGATTGGAGTCTTCAATCAATCAATAAACTGTGCTAAACTCTGAAGATACAAAAAGAGACAAAAGATAGTCCCTGTCCTCAAGGAGTTCCCAGTCTATTGAAGGAAACATGCAAACAGATATGAACAAAAATGCTAAATACAGGACAAATGGGAAATAATTCACAGAGAGAAGGCACTTGAATTAAGATGTGTTAGATGTGTTATCAAAGGCTTTCTGAAGATGATGGGATTTTGGTTGGGATTTAAAGGAACCAGGAGGCAGAGATGAGAAGGGAGAGCATTCCAGCCAGAGAAAATGCCCAGAGCTCAGAGATGTAGTGTCTTGTCTGAGGAATATCCAGCAGGTCAATGTCATTAGATTGAAGAGTACATGGAGGGAATAATGTTTAAAAAGACCAAAAAGTAAAAGGGAACTAGATTATGAAGGGCTTCAAGCAGATCTTGGATGACCAACTAGATTATGAAGAGCTTCAAGCAGATCTTGGATGACCACTTCTCTTTTATATGAGGGTCAGAGTAAATGGTCACTAAGGTTCTTTCCAATATTGAAATCTGGAGATAACATAACTGGTATTAAAAGATAATCAGGATCATAAAACTTAGAACTGGAAGAGATATGTCCACTCTACAGATGAAGATGCTGAAGTTCAGGGAGGGCAAGTGCCCTGGTTAATCATTAAGAATCAACAGTAAGACACAGCAACTAAAATAACAAATGTGATTTTAAACAACATTAATGAAGGTCTAGTGTTCAGAAAGAGGATGGTGACAGGTCCACTAAAGAGTTTGGTTTTTGTGGTTCGCCACTTGTACAGTTTATGTGGTTTGACTTGAACAAATCATATCTGGAGTATTATGTTTCAGTTCCAAGTACCATTGTTTTATTTTATTTCTTTCTAAATCCAATTTTATTTTCAGTTTCAAATTATTTTCCTCCTTCCCTTTCCTACCATTTAGAAAGGGAAGAAAAATGAAACTTATTACAAATATGCATAGTCATACAAAAGAAGTTTCCACATTAACATATCCAAAAATATAAAGGAAAAGGAGAAGAAAATTTACTTCAATCTACCTACTGAATCCATCCTTATCTGAAGGTGGGAAGCATATTTTATTTTTAATCCTTTGGAATTGTGATTGGTCTTTTTGTTGATAGTTACTAAATCTTCTTTGCTGTTACTCTATGATTCTTCTGATCTTCTCACTTCACTGTTATCAGTTTATACAAATCTTCTCAGATTTTTCTGAAACCTTTTTCTTCTTCATCATTTCTCCCAGCACAATAGTATTCTATTACAATCAATCACTCCCCATTGATGAGAGCATCCCTTCAGTTTCCACTTTCTTGCCATGACAAAAAGAGCTTCGATAAATATTTTTGTACACATGGATCCTTTTCCCTACTTCTTTGAACTCTTTGAGGTATAAACATTATCCTAGTATCAGTGGGTCAAATAGCTTTATAGGCAAAATTCCAAAATGCCTTCCAGAAGGGTTGGACTAGTTCACTGCTCCACCAACAAAACATACAGATAACATTGGGTACCATATTTTAGTATGGATACTGAAAAACTGGAACACATACAGAATACGGCTACCATATAGTGCTGAAGGACTTTGAAATTATGCTATATAATGAAGATAAGTTGGAAAAATTATGAATGTTAAACTTAGTTGGGGTATTTGGTAGCATTTGATGAATATCTGAAGAGTTGACAGTGGAAGACTATTCAAGTTGATCTGAGAGAACAGGACCAGAAATATGGGTAGAATTGTAGAGAAGTAGATTTGGGACTGAAATGGGTTACCTTTGAACAAAGTCAATTTCTCATTGTGGGAGATCTTTTTTTTTAAGATTTTATTTATTTTGAGTTTTACAATTTTTCCCCTAAGCTTACTTTCCTCCCCCACCCCCCACAGAAGGTAATTTGTCATTCTTTACATTGTTTCCATGGTATACACTGATCCAAATTGAGTGTGATGAGAGAGAAATCATATCCTTAAAGAAGAAACATAAAGTATAAGAGATAGCAAGATTAGACAATAAGATATTAGATTTTTTTTTCTAAATTAAAGGTAATAGTCCCTGGTCTTTGTCCAAACTCCACAGTTTTTTCTCTGGATACAGATGGTATTCTCCATTGCAGACAGCCCCAAATTGTCCCTGATTGTTGCACTGATGGAATGAGCGAGTCCATCAAGGTTGATCATCACCCCCATGTTGCTGTGAGGGTGTACAATGTTTTTCTGGTTCTGTTCATCTCACTCAGCATCAGTTCATGCAAATCTCTGGGAGGTCTTTAATCAGAGACTATATGACATGTGCTGAAGAAAATTCCTACCAGTTGGACCAAACAACGTACTTCTGAAGCTCCTTCCAAATCTAAGAAATGCTGATTGATTGATTGATTGACTAATTCTGTGGTACAAAGAAACTTAGGCCTCCAAAAGTTTGGTTCTGGTCACATGGGTTGTAAGCAGCAGAACAAGGTTTTAATAATCCTAGGTCCTCCTTGGATTCCAAATTCATTACTCTTTCTACCATATTGTAAACTTCAACAAAGCCTTCTGAAAACCAAGTAATACCATCACACAATCAAGTACAAATAAGAAGCTACAATTAGCCAACCATTTCCAAATAAACATAAGCCACTCAGGCCTGAGCAGGCATATCCTTCAGAAATCTTTTAAAATTAAAAAGTGGACCAAGAAATCCTTTTGCCTAATCTCAGGAGATTTTCACATAGAAATTTCACTGCTACTACTGAGAAGTTTGTCACTTCCTATGTTCCTTTCATAGGGAGAGTTAGGTAGTATAGAGAAAAAGTGCTGGATTTGGATTCAGAAAGATCTGAATTCAAATATGGCTTTAAACCTTGCAAGTCTTGTGAACCAGTACCTATTCACATCAGTTTTATCAACTGCAAAATGTGGATAATAACCATGGTTGTTGTGTGGATACCTTATTGGTACTCAATAATACTCATGGTTGTTGAATGAATCAAAAGAGATAATACTTATGAAATGATCAGCACAGTGTCCACACAGAAGAAACTACAAAAATGCTTATTCTCTCTTTTCCCATGTTCCCTCTGCCTGCTGTCTGAGTCTCTGTCTATACCATCAATAGCAGTTCATTGACATAAGATTGTAAAGTTAGAGTGTCTTTTAAATGTGTTTGTCCTTGGAGGACACAGGATCCTGATCCTCCATCCTTCTGTGTAGTTCATTAAGAATGATAGGATCTCTCTCCCAGTATCACAGATTGTCCTATTTTGGTTCAACTACTAAAATACTAGTTTCATTTTCCTCTACCTTCAGTAGTTCATTAATAGGATCTACCCTTTCATTCTTCTTTCTGCTTCTCTTAGAGGAAGTTCCAGTGGTTTTCAGAGATACCAGAGAGTAAGGCTGCAGGAATGTTGATACAGAAGGAAAATCTCAAAACCAAAACATGAGAGCTGCCAATGTTAAAGCTGATGGAATCACAGAATGTTTGTTAGAACTGAAAGGGAGTTCAGAAGTTAGTTCAATTCCCACACTGTATCTATAAGGAAATCAAAATCCAATGAGGAGTGACTTTTCCAAAGTAATACCTGCATCTTTGAAACCAAAAACAGAAGACAATTCCCTATTGCAAAGGGTATAAGGAAAAGAGGGGTAGGAAGGGAGCATTATAATTAAGAATAAGGCAGAAAAGCCAGATGGGACCAATTTGACAAGTCCAAGCAATGACCTAGAAATAAACACCTGCTAAATTTTTGCTGAATAAAAAACATGAGTTGTAGATGTTCAAGAAACAAGATACTATTTCCATAGGTCTAGATGATTACTCAATTTGTAAACCAGCACAATAGATTATTCACAGAACTTCTACTATTGCTAAGACAATAAATATACCATTCTCAATCCTGAGATGTGGTAAAAAGTCAGTAAGTGTTACTGACACAACAAAAAAGTAGTGTGGGATAGTGAAAAACACTATTATGATAGCTTGGAGTCAAAAGAGTTAAGTTTGAAATCCAGCTCTTATTTTAAAAAACAACTTAGTTTTCTTGATTTGTTTGCACCATCTTAATTTATGAATATTTTCCTTCCCTCTTATTTACCCAGAAGCATCCCTAGTAACAATTTTTTAAAAAGAGACTCCCTCCAAAAAAATCAGCAAAACCAAAAAGAACATCAACTGAATCTGTAATGGTATTCTATGGCCACAATCTCAAAGCAAAGAAGGGCAAGGAGGTCCAGCTGTAATTCTCAGTACTTCTGAGGACACAGTAGAAAGAACAATGGTTTTGAAATCAGAGCATTTCAGTTACAATTTTATCTATGATCATTTTTTAGTTATTGCTGTTTTATCTTTGTATTAGAAACATCTCTATATTACCCCAATTCCACGAGAGTTCTCTCATAATAAAGTAATACAGGGGCGGCTAGGTGGCGCAGTGGATAAAGCACCAGCCCTGGAGTCAGGAGTACCTGGGTTCAAATCCAGTCTCAGACACTTAATAATTACCCAGCTGTGTGGCCTTGGGTAAGCCACTTTCACCCCATTTGCCCTGCCAAAATCTAAAACAAAACATAATAAAGTAATACAACTAAGTAAAATAAACAACATAATGACCTTCTCTGCAAGTGCATGCAATATTACATAACTTTACACCCCTCTTATTTTTCTATGGCCTTGGAAGTCGCTTCTAGCTTCTAGTTCTAGGTCTCTGATATATAAAAATAATCAACCTTTCTGGACTCAGTTTCCTTATCTAAAAATGAAAGGTTCCTTCCATCTCTTAAATCAGTTCAAAGAGAGCATTCACTGGTTGTTGGTTTAGGGCATGAAGCAAGGGAAGGACAAGATCCTGGTTCATTCCTTTGAGTCATAGTGGTTTTTATAAAACACTTCACTTTCATACCCCTGACTGGGTAATGATTAGTGAGTATGAGCCCTACTTCATCCTTTTCTTCATGCTGCTTAGGGACAAAGAAAATCACATAGGATGAACAGGCACAAATGGACTCTGACTTGGATTGTGGATATCATTATATTACAGTTTCTTCTGAAACCTACCTCTCTTCCAAAATGAGCCACTTTGATCAAGCACCACCATCTTTTCAGGGACCCAGTTAAGCAGCATCAGTGTTACTGTCAGCTCCTCAGCCTTCTCTGCTCTACATGTTCCATCAATTGCCAAATTTTGTCACTTAATCCTCTGCAACACTTCTTTTTAAAAAAAAAATTATTAGCCTTTTGGTCTTTTTGCAAGGCAATGGGGTGAAGTGGCTTGCCCAAGGCCACACAGCTGGGTGATTATTAAATGTCTGAGGTCAAATTTGAACTCCAGTACTCCTGACTCCAGGGCCTGTGCTCTATCCACTGCGCCACCTAGCTGCCCCTCTACAACACTTCTGGCATCTACCTCCTTTTTTCTTTTAAACATTTATTACCCTAGTTCAGGCCCTTTCCACCGGGACCATTTTAATAGCCCCTTTTCTGATTTCTCCATCTCATTGGAGAAAATCTTTGTTTTTTCCACTCAGCTGTCAAAATGATTTTCCTAAAGTCTAGCTCATTCTTGTATTCATTAAGCTCCATTGGCTTCCTATTGACTCTAGTATCAGATGTTATTTTATTTTTAGTTTAATTTACTTAATGTTTATTTTTGTGTACATTTTATGATATACAAATATAATGATGATACCACTATAGATGTTTACAATGTATATTTAAATAATTTATAAATAAGTAAATATACATACAGGTAATTAGTTGGTACATATGGTAGATTGAATGCTGAGCCTAGAGTCAGGAAGAGTTATCTTACTGAATTAATATATGACTTTGGACACATACTTACTGTGTGAGCCTGGGCAAGTCATATTGCCTCAGTTTCCTGATAAAGGAATTAAAAATAAGGCACTAAAAATAAGTTAAAAACCACTGCCTTTATCACTGTTATGCCAACTTTCATTATTATTACAAATGATTTAGAAGCTAAGTTTCATTATACAAATTAAGGGTACTGGAATAAATGATCTCTAGACCTGAGGGCCTGGGATAGTCCATATTTAAGTACATGACTTTACTGGCTAACAATTAGGGGAAAAAATGGCTAAGGGGCAAGAAATCTTAGTTCTAGTGCTGGCCTTGCCACCAAATTATCTTGCCAATTTTAGGAGAAAAAGAAATACTGAACCACCTCTCCCTTGGTCACATCCTTCAGGTAGGTGTCTGAGTGACCAACCATGGAGATCAGTCCTGAAACTTCCGCTTCTTTTGTGGTGTGTGTGTGTGTGTGTGTGTGTGTGTGTGTGTGTGTCTGTCTGTCTGTATCTGTCTGTTTTGTAGTAGTACCAAGAAAAGCTGTCCCAGTTAAGTCAAAATCTGGATGAGAAAGGAAGAGAAATAGTCCTTATGCTCACACAGCTACATTCAGAGCAAGCCCCCTCCACACATCTAAGTATTTATATCACAACCTACCTTGACATCATGAAAAGTCGTGCTATTTTAATGGAAAAAAAAAAAAAGAAGGTGGGAGATAAAGAGTTTCCTAATTTGCCATCCCAAGGCCTTGCCAGTGGAGTCTCATTTAGGCTTGGGAGTTGAGAATGAATGATTCATTGAGAAGAACTAGAAAGTAGAGGTGTCAAACTACAACTTATCTGGGGAATCCAGCTACTGGCCTAAGCTGCAGAAATGGAACATAAACCAAGATATTCATTCATCCCTGCCTCAGACCCCAAATACCCCCTCAATGGCAGGAGTGAGGAGAACAGAGACCAGTGGGGGTCTGGGGTCTTCCAGTCAAGACTCATTTGCAGCTGTTATTACTGTAAAACCTAGACAAGTCACTCCCCTTTTTTCTCAGCCTTCCCCAGAACTAGGATAGATGAACACAAGCCAATTTTCCAGAAGGAGTTTGTCTGCCAAGTTGTATTCTGCTGAAGGGGAGGGAACTCCCATCATCTTCTCAAAACAAACCACCTGCCCTGCAGGATTGGGGGAGGACCTCAAAATCCTCAGCCCCTTTTTTTCCCCTTAAGCAGAAAAGGGAAAAAAAAAATCACATTGTTTCCATTCTTTCCTCTTACTGCAGTAACCACCTCAAACCCAGCAATCTGCCTTTGGATTGTTCCCAGCTCAAAAAGGACAGGCCCAGGTCCTCCTAGGGAGAAAGGGAGTTTGGTGATTTTTATCAGACTACCAGTCTAATGGAACAGTCTTTGTACCCTCAGTCTTACCTCATCTCCCCTCCAGAGGCACTGAATAATTTATCTATCTGTTCTCCCTTAGAACATTACCTCCCAAATGTTGGCTCTATTTTAACAGACTCTGTTCAAATTTCCTAACAAGGGAATGTTTCAGAATCTGTCTGATTTAAGGATCACCTGCAACAGGGACAACTTTGGTTGCACCTAAGACTGCAGGAGTAAGAGCTAGCTATTACTGAGTCCAATTAATAAGATCTTGAGGGAGAACTGGATAGTTATGTTAACCTAATGGGAGAACAGGAGGCCTGGCCCCAGAGTCAGGGAGGTGAAGCCAGAGAGACCTGGCCTCCAGCTGTCACTAACCTATGAAATGCAAACCCAGCACTCCTAATCTGCATTGGGGTTTTAGACACGTGCTTGCTAATACAGAACAGAACGCTGGACAGGACTTGGAGCAGAGAGAAATAGGCTGGCGTGTCAACACTCCCTCCTCTTCCCCTCCCCACCTACAGTCATGTCACGCTCATTCCAGCCTCTAAGACCATACAGAGAAAAAAGTACATGGGGAAGGGAAGGGAATAAGAATTTATTATGTGACTGACACTATGCTAATAAGAGCTCTTACAGTGTTTCATTTGATTCTCAGAACACCTTCATTGGCTAGGTGTCATGATGATTCTTTTTTAACAGTTGAAAAACCTGAGGCAGAAAGAGGATAAGTTATCACACGGCTTGTAAATGTCTGAGGCTAGATTTGAACTTGGGTCTTCCTGACCTTACTTTAGGCCACTAGCTAAAAACATGATTTAAGGCTGGAAAAATATAGTTTTCTGGTTGTTTCACATGTGGGAGCTTCAACTTTCAAATTATATAGCAAGCTCCCAATAGACCTTAGAAATGTCAATAAAAAGAGATGAGAAAAGAGTTTCCTTAGAAGAGATTTCAAGCAATTCAATTTGTAGCACAGGGTAAGGTATTGCAAAACAAAGCAAGAATAAAAAAATAAACAATGAATAAATGAAATTTTAAGCTGGGAAAAAATGAGAAAGATAATAAACAACAGAACACAAAAAGATAGAATCTTAGGGCCAGAAAATCCTTCCTAAGTCATATTAATCCAACTTTAAACTACAGCATGAATCTTCTCTACAACCCCAGTGACAGAAAAATTCATGACCTCCTCCCTCTGGGGCAGCCCGTGTTCATTTCTTGGCAGTTACTATTGTTAGGGATTTTGTTGCCCTCCAGTTTCAAATAGAGAAAGCCTAACTCCTCTCTTCCATATGACAAATATTTAAAGACAGTTACCATATCTCTTCTAGGTTTTTCCAAATTAAACATTTCTGATCCTTCAACTGATCCTTATATGGAATGGTTTTGCACACTCTCACCATTCCTGTCACCCTTCTCTGGAAAAGTTTCAGTTTATCGATGTCCCTTCTGAAATATGGCACCCAGAAAAGGGAGCCTGGAATCTGATCATGGTCTGCTATGAATGCCAAGCCAAGACTTTCATCTGTAGACAATGGGGAGCTACTGAAAAATTTTAAAGGAGGCAATGATGTGATCAGAGTGGTGTATTAGGAAGACTAGTCTACAATGTCTTGAGGAACAGATTGGATGGGGAGAAATGGGAGAAATCATTTAGGTGATTGTATGAGTTTTTTATTTGGGAGAGAGGGGGTTCCCAGCTCAGCCACTTTAACTGTGAAGAAAGACCTAACTGGCTATAAATTCCCTTGCACAGTGTTGCTAAATTAGCTAAAACTCAATTATTTCCACACAGTTAAGAAAATGGACGGGGTAAAATAATTTTCTTCGACTCCTCGTTCTAAGTGTTTATAAATAAATTAGATTTAAGTGTGATATTTCTTCCTAAATTACCTTTGAATGTAAATCTTTTTCCTTTAGGTGGGTAAAAATTCTCTTCTCCTAACTGCTATAAATTCAAAACGTTTTCTTTCTCTGATGTAACTGGATACTATAATAAACCTGAGGAAATCTCTGTACGTTGCTCAGCTCATTAGGAATTCTGAGTCTATGTTAAGCACATAATAAACCCAGATTTTTCCCCTTAAATTTCTGTGTATTGATAATTTTTATTGGCAGCAGTTCTTATTAACAAAGCTATGGATGTTTCCATATCAATAACAACTCCAATAGCTCAGAATTGAGGTGATATGAACCTAAACTAGAGCTAGTGAGAGTGGACAGAATACAAGAGCCAAGGCAGAAGAACATCACTAAGATATACTCTCCAGACTACCTCTATATTCGAATTTTCTTGGAAAAGCAAGGAGAAAGAAGATGGCTGGGTGGCACAGTGGCTGGAGTGCTAGGTCCTGGAGTCAAGGAGAACTGAGTTCAAATCTGACCTCAGACATTTGCTGGCTGTGTGACCCTGGGAAAGTCACTAACCCTCTTTGTGTCTATTTCCTCATCTGCAAAATGATCTGGAGAAGGAAATGGCAAATTATTCTTTCTCAAGAAAACTTCAAATGGGATCATATAGAGTTCAATACTACTGAAAAGAACAAGTGAACAACAAAAAAGGAGAAGGCAAAAAACAAATCCAAACAAATCATTATTTATATATGTGTGTGTGTGTATGTGTATCTTTATATCTATGTGGATGCAGATGCATGAATATGTAATGTATATCTACATACATACATATATATTAAAATGATTATATATGGGTACATATGTGTATGTGTTTGTGAGTATTATATAAGTGTATATGTGGGTCTCTATATGTATATATTTATATACATATATGTATGTATATATATCCATGCTTAATTATAGCCCTCCTGGTGGGGGAGGGTGGAAAAAATAGACAATGTACAGCAGGGAACAGAAGAAAACATACAAGGAAGCAAAGAAAAGCTGGATAATTCTGAACACAATGTTTACTATATAAGCTTTCTTGAAATTGAAATTCAAATTTATTGCTTTATATTACAAACCCTCTTACATTTTGCTGTGCATAGGACAATATTTTTTTTTATTTTGCAAAATAAAAAACTAAAAAAAATTAAAAAAAACAAGTCATTCTGGATAGGGTCTCTAAAGAAACAAGGGAGCTCACTATCTCTGCATTTCAAAATGTAAATTCCTTCCCATATTTAGGATCATAGAACTCAGAGACAGAAAAGTTTTACAGGAATCATTTCATCTAGCTTCTTCAATCAACAAATAAGAAAACTGAGGTCCAGAGAGAAATATTTTTTGCAATTTTCCCAACTTCACACAGGTACTAAAGAAACAAACCTCTGACTGAACTTCTCTACCAACCTTTAGAGCAATTATCACTGTAACCTATAGATAGTAATAAAAACTGATTTAGAGGTTATAAGAGACAGACTAGCATAGCCAAGAGAAAACTTGCCTCTCAGTCCTTCTTCTGACCCATAGCACTTGTGTGACTCTGGACTAGCTACTTAACCTCTCACTGTCTGGAACAGCTCTCTAAGCCCTCCTTAGTCCAATAAAAACACAGGTGTGGGCTCCACCTCACTTCAAAATAAAAGATTAACAAAATTCTTTCTTTTGTACAAACGCTTCATTCCCATTTTTAAAATGTTTGGAGCAATAAAATATCAGTTAAAAAATAAATAAAATGCCTGAAGAACTGAATTAAAAGATAAGGACACTGAGATTCCTCTCACCCATGACCATCGAATATATACAACCTTTATTCAAATCTAGATCTTCTGATTTTAAATTCAATAATCTTTCTATTACATCAACAACTTCTATACTTCCTTGGCCAGTTGCACTGCTCCCCAGGCTCCACTACAACCCCTTTTTTCCCTCCTCGCCCCATCCCCCTGCCTCTCCCTCAGGCAGGATGCCCCTCCACTGATGCTTCTTCCACATCATTCAGGGGATAACAATGAGGTATCCTGAGAGTGGAGCAAGACATGGACTCGGCCCAGCAGGCTGCCCAGGCCATCTTCCTCATGCCTTTGTCTGACTCGGCTCACTGAGGTTCTCAGAAGGCCCTTCTGCTAGTCCAGGGACATGTGAGACAGCGCCAAGCCCAGGCCGGAGCCAGGTTTCATCAATCTTCTGAAGTAATTTCCCCACAAAATAATTCTCTTTGGGGCCTCCTAAAGGTCTCATCACTGTTCTCTACTATTAAAGACTTGCCATATAAAGACACTTACACTGGGAGGCAGGAGGTTTGACATATTAGCAGTGCTTCTGGCAGCCTCTTTGAAGTGTTTTCTTCTCCTCTTTGGTAAAGGAGAAAAAAATATTCCTTTTCTTTTCCCTTCTGCTTCAGCAAACCTTCAAGTTTTTTCTGTACATGGAGTTAAAGCACAAGGGTAAAAATTGTAAAAGGCCTATATATGGACAAAATGCCACACATTTTTTTTCCTGGAGTTTCATGTATCACACACTAATCTTTCTGGTGTCCACAGAACAATATTTGCACTTGTCTTTATTGTCCACTATTAAATGGCTGCACCCTGGCTAGAGCTATAGATCCAATGCTTCTGGAAAATGTATCAGATTGGGGCGGCTAGGTGGCACAGTGGATAAAGCACCAGCCCTGGAGTCAGGAGTACCTGGGTTCAAATCCAGTCTCAGACACTTAATAATTACCTAGCTGTGTGGCCTTGGGCAAGCCACTTAACCCCATTTGCCTTGCAAAAAAAACCCCAAAATGCAAAAAATGTATCAGATGAATTTCAGTACAGAGACAGTCCTTTTCCTGACTTTTCCAACCGTGTTTAATGACAAAGGTTTCTATGGAGCAGTCATGCCAAAAAGAGGAAGGAAGGAAGGAAGGAAGGAAGGAAGGAAGGAAGGGAGGGAGGGAGAAAGGGAGGAAGGAAAGAGAGGAAAAAAGAGAAAGAGAAAGAGAGAGAGAAAGAGGGAAAGAAAAGGAATGAAAGGAAGGAAGGAAGAAGAAAGAGTAAGGAAAAAAGAAAGGAGGAAAAAAGAAAAATTACAAAAGAAAAAGGATATCAGTAAATAAGGGGATGAAGAGGGAATATTAATGAAAGAGGAAAAGGATAAAAGATATGTTCTTAGCGAAATCAAAAGTCCTTCAAAATAACAGACAACATCAAAACAGCCAAACTAGCCCACACATTCTTCCTATAAAATGCTGGATTTTTTAAAGTTTCATATTAAAAAATGTAATATGGCAAGGGGGTGAGGGGAACCCCTAACAAAACAAAACTCCACCTGAATTATATCTCTCTCCTTTTGGCTTTGGTATTAGCATGGCAGCAGGGAAACCTCTAAATTGATGATAATCCTCTACAGCAAAAAATGTAGACCTGATTTTCTATTAGTTTCTCAAGCCTAAGACACAAGGAAACTAATATTGAAACCTTTCCCTTTTCTAAGTGTCAGCAGGGTTAAAAGGAAAACATATCTGATGTTCAAGGTCATGTAAAATATATAACAAATGAGCTTATATAAACAATCATAACACACTGGGGCTACAAGGGATTTGAGAAGTCATCAGTTCAACAACTCATTCTGCAATGAGAGCACAGAGCGCAGGCCCAGAGGGACAGATGAATGAGCCAAGGTCACACGGCTATTTGATGACAGCTGGTAATAGAATACCAAGTCTTCAAACATTCAATAGTGTTCTTTACCATACTATGCTGAGTAAATAGTGCATTTTTGTCTACCTTTTTCTTCCTAAAGCTAATTATTTCATAAAATGAAGTGATTTTTTTTTTAATAAAAGTAACCTGGATACTGAGTCAAATCCTCTTGGCTTGATCCTTATCACCTGTGTCACCCATCCTGACTTCAGTTTACTGATCTGTAGAACGAGGGGTTTGAAGCAGATCATCTCAAAGGTTCCCTCCAGTTTTGTATCTAAGATCCTATTGATTTATCTTTCGAATAGAAGGCAATTTTATAAACATGTTAATTGCTCGCTAATTAAAACACTTCAGGCTTTTGGATCTTGAGTTACAATGCATATATACATATATATATATACACATATATGCACACACACACACACACAAACAAAAGAATATACATGAATGTTGGTCAACAAGCATTTACTGCACAACTACAAGGAACTGTAGTTAAGATCTGCCCAAAATCAACGAGAAAATAAAGGCCCTAAAGTCCCTTCCATCTTCTCCCTATTGTTTCCTAGTCTTATTTCAGTCTCTCTACATAAGACAGGTAGTGGGGGGCTTGGAGACCCCTGGTACAGAGAAAGCCCTAAGCTATGATGTCTAAAAATTTCTCCTCCTTCCTTTCTCCTTTCTCAGAAAATTCAAAATGTTTTCTAAGGGAAAACAAAACTAAATAAATGGAGATGATAGGTATTCACTGTTGGAATAAAAAAGGCATTTTGCCAGTGCCAGCCACACTCCTGATAAGTTTCCACCTCACAAGTGTGGGGGAATAAAGCTCAAAACTCTTTTTTCAGATTTTCCCCTATTAAATAATTTCTGCTGATACACATAATTTGGCGTTTGAGGGGAAATAAAAGAAGCATGAAGAAAAATTACCACTCCATGCTAAGGGAGTTGAAGGTGTCAGAGCCGACGAGCTTCTCAAACAGGATCTCCCCCAACAGAAGTCCTGACTTAATCTAGAGTAGAATGAGGCATCCAAGCAGGGAAGAATTCAATGGAAATCCCACGAAGAATCTGGAGTAAAGGAGACGAGGAAAGGCTGAGCAAAGTGAGATGAGAAGAAACTTTTCGAGCTTAGCTAAGGCTCAGACTGAATGTATGTATGTATGGTATCCATCTGGGTACTCGTTTCTCTCTATGTCTGAACTCCACAGTGATAAAGCCTATAAAGCCTTGATCTCTTGACTGTGATGCAGTTATACCCTGGAAAGCAGCAAATGTTACAACAAATCAGGGCTTGATTATTTTTGTTGTTGATTGTCTAGACTCAAGATTTAAGAAAGTGATGCAGAAATTATTAATCATGCAGATTAAACTTAAAAGTGATTCTGAGGACATGTTTTGGTGAGGGGAAAGCTGATTGTTAAACATTTACCAGCATATCACAGTCCAGTGCCCTCTGGTACTGGGAGACAATCGTTTTTATTCACCCTATGGACATTCCTTTCCTTTCCTTTCCCACCTCTAGACCTCTCTAGTCTTCCAGGGAACACAGTAGTAAAAGGGAAAAAAAAAATGAAGGTTTCATAGGAACAAATGAAAAAAATATTTTCATCAAGCTACACACTTTTTAAAAAGGGGAAAAAAAACAAATCATCAAAACAGTCTACTTTTAAATAAAACTGAATTCTTTGGAAATTTAAACCAAGTACCATATAATGATTTCATTTATTTATTCATCTAATCTTCTATTAAAGTCCTAATCAGATATGTGAAATTGAACCTGGCTCCTCAAAGGCTATTTAATGGAACACAAGCTCTGGAAGGTTCTACTAATTTGGAGAGACTTCAAGTATAGATCCAGAACTGACTCAAGTATGGACAGTGCATTTTAAATTTAAGTATTAGAGTGATTATCACCAGAGGGTTGGAACATAAACACATAAACATGAACAACATTATCTATATCCTTGATGTATTAAAAAAATTATTCAGATATATGTGTGTAATACATATATACACATAAATATAGAAAGGAAGAATGAGCAATCATCTATTATGAATAAAACATGTTGCTGAGTGCTATGGGAAAGACACAAAAACCATTAAGATAATCATGAAGCTTATAGACAAAGGAGCATAAAACATGGACATGAATACTAAGGTGAGGTGAGATGCAATAATTGCTAGGAAAGATTTATAAAGCACTCTATTAGCTCATGGGAGGGAGATGATTTCTAGCTAGGGAGGGGAGAGGTGGGATTCAGATAAGGTTTCACAGAGAAATCAGATGAGTGGGGCGGCTAGGTAAAGCACCGGCTCTGGAGTCAGGAGTACCTGGGTTCAAATCTGACCTCAGACAGTTAATAATTACCTAGCTGTGTGGCCTTGGGCAAGTCACTTAACCCCATTTGCCTTGCAAAAAAAAATAAACTAAAAAAAAAAATTAGATGAGTGGGAGTAGTTCAGTACAGCTCAAACATAGAATAAATGCTAAGAAAATAGTAAAAGATGAGCTTGGAAAGATAACTTGAGGCTACATCCAGGAAGACTTACAAAAATCACAACCCAATAGCTACAAAAACCAAAACTCCAGAGTGTCACAAGTTTATTTTGTGAGAAATAAAATCCCTAAAATGGTTTTAAAAGGAGTGACAAAGGGGCAGCTAGGTGGTACAGTAGATGGAGTCAGGAGGACCTAGGTTCAAATCTGGCCTCAGACAGTGAATAATTACCTAGCTGTGTGACCTTGGGCAAGCCACTAAACCCTACTGCCTTGCAAAAATAAAAATATTTTAAAAAATGACAAAAATTTTTAACAAAAGTAGGATTTGCAGGGCTGAGTCTTTCCAAGATGGCAGAACCAGCAGCAATAGGCAGAAGACAAAGAGAGGAAATTTTTAGTTAACAACAAATAAAAGAACTTCTAAACAATTAGAGATGTTTAAAATCAGATGGTCTGTCTCCAGGAGTAACGAATTTTTCATCTGTGAAAGTTTTCAAGTCAGTGGGGATAGTGGAACCTAATGAAACCAATCCTTGTTGCTGACTTGACCTTGGACAATATGCATAGCCTCTACATGCTTCAGACATCTCCCTAGCGCTTATCTATTAAATAACAAAATGGCTATAATTATCATTGCTGAAGAAATTTCCCCCAGCAAGAACTCCCCCATGATGAGGCTCACAAAAACCACAGGTCTTTTCCTTATTGTTTTCAAGTAGCTGCTTACTACCATCTGCCATTAATTTAAAAATTAGGTTTATACTAGGACTGGATGAGGGTCTGGATGAGTTTACTGAGGAACCCTGCTGGAGGAACCATAGGATTTAGAATTAAAGAAATCTTAGAGGTCATTCATCTAGTCCAACTATCTAATTTTACATATGTGGAAACTGAGGCCAAGAAAGGGAAAATGATTTTTCTAGGCATTCAAGTAAAAACAGCACAGCTAAAATATAAAACAAGACCCTCTGAGCCCAGATTTAATGCTCTCCTTATTAACACCACTATTTCTCATCAGCTTGGCAGTTAAGATGGCACAAGCCTGGAGTCTTCCTGATTGAGTTCAAATCTGACCTAATACACTGTATGTCTAAGCTCTTTGACACTGGGCAAGTCATTTAATCCTGCTTGCCTCAGTTTCCTCATTTGCAAAAATGAGCTGGAGAAGGAAATGGTAAACAACCTCTACTCTCCACCAAGAAAACCTAAATGGGGGAAAGAGTCAGGAACAACTGAAACAACTGAACAACAAAAATTTCTTATTGATTAGAGGAAGGAAAGACAGAATAGAAGGAGAAATGTTGATGACAAATAAGCAAGTCTAATAAGGTTCTAAAAATAGGATGGTAGCTATGGAAACAAAAAAGAAATGAATGGATGTAAGAGATACTATAGAGGAAGAATAGAAAAGACTTGAGATCTGCAAAGGAACAAAAAAAGAGAGGGATCGAAAATACTAGGAGGTTTTGAACCAGGATCACTAAGAATATGGTGGTATCAGTAACAGAAATAAGAAAACTGGAAAGAGGAGCAGGTTTTCAGGAGAAGATAATGAATCCAATTACAAACAAAATAAATTTTATGGTGTTGGTTAAAGATAAATAGGTAAAGACGTCAATCCCATGTTCAAAACACTCCAGTGGCTCCACATTGCTGCTAGGATAAAAATATATCCTCTTTTGTTCAGTACTTAAGCCCTTCTGAATCTGGAGTCATTCTACACTTCTAAGTTTATTACACATGATTTCCATTCCATTCCATTCCAAAGTGATCTGCCTCTTTGCTATTCCTCCTAAATGGTATACCTACTTCCACCTGTATGTCATTGCCCAAATCATCTGCCCCACCCCATGCACTCTGGGACACACTCTCTCTTCACCTTCACCTTTTAGAATCCTTTACTTCCTTTAAAGTTCAGCAAAAGCACCACCCCCCCCATACAAGAAAATTCTCGTGACCATCCTACCCCCAAATACTAGTGTCCCTCCTTGCAAATCACCTTGATGTCCCTTTATATATATTTTGTATTTATTCATGTTTAATCTGATATGTAAGTTCTGGGAGGAGAGCAACTGAGTTTTGGATTTTTTTCCTTGTTTGTGCTTGGTTTTTTTTTGGGGGGGGGAGTGCCTAAGACATAGTTGGTATTTAATAAATGGAGATGACCATAAAACAATGAAAGATTCCAGCCTGGAGAAACAAATCAGGCAATTAAGAACAGATGTTTACTGAGCTCCTACTAAGTTATGGGTCCTGAACTAAGCACTGGAGATGCAAAGTCAAGAGTTTAACAGTCCTTGCCCTGAAAGATTATTTCTCCTCTATCAGGAGAAATAACTCCTTTTTATGCTCCCAAATCCCTCCCACACACCTTACCCATACTCATACCTAACTACTGGCATATTCAAAATGATGGAGGGAGGCCACAATCAACTAGAATTGGGGAATCCATAGAAGATCACAAAGGAAAAAAGAGTTTTACTAGAATGAGAAAAGGACTGCATATATCTCCAGGAAAAATCTAAGGGTCAGGAAATGGAGCCAAGGAAAGAAAGTGAAGAGGCCTTATCGTGAAGGTAAAAGGAGAATCAGATCAGTACAGTATCACAGAAACCAAGGGGAGAGAAAGTTTCAAGGAGGAAGTGGAAAGGTCATTGTAAAACATTAATATAACTCCTTAAAAAGGTAGATAAATGAAATCTGTCTAAAATGTCAACTGCAGAAGGGGCACCTGGGTACTTTCTGTGAGATATTGGGTAACCCCTTCTCTCTTCTTTTATTTTTCCAGCAGGAACTTCATGCCAACAGAGAAAACAACAGAACAGAATTTTCATGGGGAAAATTTCTGGCATAAATGGGAATACATATGGTTTAAAAACTGTAGAATAATAAAGACCACTGCTTGGGTAGGTGTAAATCATGTACAAATGTGAAAACATTAGTTCAGATATGACATAGGCCTTCCTATATACCCCTGTCTGAAGATCCTTTACACATTTTTGGCTAACGGGCTTTGCCCTGGTTTGGTCTGTTGTCTGAGTTAGCTTTGCACTATTTTGTTAAATATGCATATGAGAGGCCCTGTCATTTCAGGTTGTACTAAGACAGCATCTTAATAAAGTCCTTGAGCCTATTTAAAACTATGACACCTTAAGTTGTAGGTATAACAAAAGCGATCTCCAAGTAGCATTAGAAAGCATATAAACAATCACATTACATGCCTGCTCACCACGAATCTTTTTTTACTATGACAACAAAATAAAAAGTGACTCCAGCAGCGGTGAAGGTTAGCTGAGTCCTCCGGCTGCAAAAGGACCCTGTTGGCTGAGAGAATCCACTGGCTGGGTACCAGAAAGATTTAAGATGTTGTAGAGAAGTTAGAAGCAAAATGTAAAGCTTCACAGGGTTGGTATGCGGCCTCAGGCTTATTTACAAGTACTTGTGAAGATTTAAACAGCTACGGATTGTGTGCCCCCTGAGAAAAACCAAGCAGGGGTTTTAGTGGAAGCTGCTGGCTGCCCTTGAGGGATTTGACCAGGAAATGCTAAGAGTGCAGACCTGTTCCAAGTGAACTGATACCTAATAATGAGACAGACTAAATCTAATCCACCCTCACATAACCAGGAAACCAGAGGCTTCCTCCTCCCATCATGTCCTAGAATAACACTATTCCTGACCATAGACCCCAGACCACAAGAGAGCCTGCCTAGCTCAGCCACTGATTCTTACCTTCCTCTAAGCAATTTACTGGCTTTTTCAAGTTCCTGATTCTAAGACTGCATCACTATTCTCCTCTCCTTGGGCATTCTCGCCCATAAGGTATCAGTTCTGTAAAGGTGAGGGCTACCATGTCTTCTGCCTCTTTCAAATTCCCTTAAGGTGAGTAACACAGGCTGAGCACTATGAATGAAAGAGAAGTTAGCCTTACTCTGTTTCACTCTCCCCCTCATAAAGCTTTTGGGAACCTTCTTCTTTTGATAAAAAACTACCATGCTTGTTAAATCTATTCCTCTTAAATTCTTTCCATCTCTGCAACCAGAGAATCCTTGCTCTCCCCTCTCCTAAATAGTGTCTCCTGTTCAACTTCTCCAGTACTAGATACCCCTTTACTGCTGCCCCCCTGGCAAATGGGGAATGAGAGAAGTCAGTGAACGGGCATTTAAAAAGGACCTGGGGGATATAAATGAAGGCAAAAAAAAAGTAGTCCCAGCTCTCAAGGAGTTCAGTCTTATGGGGGGGGGGGTAAATTTACAAGATAAATCGGGATAGAAACATTTCTTAATCCTCAGTACCACCTCCTGAAGTTTCCCCTCCCCACTCAGCAACTTCTCATTCCGTGAGGGTCACTCCATCCAAATGTATCTGTCTGCCAGCCCCCAGGTCACACTTCCTCTCTCAGGGACTTGGGAGTCTGTCTCACAATCTTCCTATCCTATCCTATCCCTGTCCTTATACTTGGGGAAGTTGAGTCATAGGATGATGTCACCTCAAATGCCTGCTTCCTAGCTTGGCAACCTCAACTCCCATGATTTTCATCTTCATCCTATTTCAGCCACATACAGAATTGGTCATACTTTCATCTCATCATCTCCCACAAATGTTCCATATCCATGATTTCTCTCTCATCATGTTCAATTTGGATCAATGCATATCATGGAAACAATGTAAAGACCAGCAAATTGCCTTCTGTGGGGGGTGGGGGGAGGGAAGTAAGATCAGGGGAAAAATTGTAAAACTCAAAATAAATAAAATCTTTATAATTCAAAAAAAAGTTCTATATCCACAATTTATAACTAATAACAACAATAACATCTGGATAGCACTATATGCTAGTCATAAACCTGAGTACTTGACAATCATTGTCTCATTTGATTCTCACAACAGCCATGGAAAGTAGGTGTTATTATTATTCCCATTTTACAGATAAGGAAATTGAGGCACAAGGTCACTCAGCTAGTAATTGATTGAGGCAGGATCTGAACTCAGGTCCTCCTGATTTCGGGTCCATGACTAGTTTCTCTGACCATGACCTCCCACTCTTCCAACATTCCTTAAGACTCACTTCTCCTAAACCATTCTGTCTTCACTTCCAAATATTTCTACCCCCCCCAACGCTGCTCCAGTTCCATTTTATTTCCTTTTGAAACTTAACTCTAGCTGTGCAATTCATCTTTAGACTCTCCTGTACACTTGAGTACTTCCTATTGCTGCTCAATAGATTCTAAACTACCACCTGAATGCTCTGCTCCTTTAATCACATTTCTTTATTTTTTTAATTGATATTTTATTTTTCCAATTATACGGTATGGCAGATTTTCAACATTCCTCTATTTGTAAATGTCTAAGATACACATTTTTCTACCACAGACCCCCCCATCCCCCAGGTGATGAACAGTCTGGCAAAAGTTGTACATGTCCAGTTGTGTACACGTACATTTGTGTTTAACATATTAATCATTTTGTGTAAGAGGAATTAGGACTAAGGGAAAAGAAAGAAAACCGTGAGATAAGAAGGGAAAACATAAAAGAAATCTTAAGAAAGTGAACATAGTACATAGTATACATTCCGATTCCATGTTTGTTTTTTCCCCTGGATGTAGATGGCATTGCCCTTAACAGGTCTCCCAGGGTTGTGAACTCTTAGATCTCTGCTGAGAGGACATTGCATCCATCGTAGCTGATCAACTCTCAATGTTCTCATTTATGGGTACAATGTTGTCCTGGCTATGTTCCCTTCTCTCAGCATCAGTTCCATCTGTAATTCTTTTCTTGCTTCTCTAAAGTCTGACCACTCATGTACAACCACATTTCTTTACATGGTAGGAAGAAATCACCCTGCTAAGCTGATCTACTACAAATCTGTTGTGTATCAAATGGACCCTCAGGGTTTACTCTTTTCTTATTGATTCCCTGTACTTTGTAGTAGACACTATCTGCCTCTGCCTTGCCCTCAGCAGACTTGGCCTCAGATGAAAATTGAGTCAAGTCCTCTTCTCTCCAACTGATTTTCAGTAGTTCCTCATCCATTGGCTCTTTCCTCACTACTTCCATATATCCTCAAAACTTCCTATCTCATTAAATAACAAAAACAAAAAACAAAAATCTTCACTTGCTAGCTATCATTTCCTCAAGCTAATTAATGTCTTATAATTCTTCCCTTCCTTTTAACACTCAAATTCCCAGAAAATGCCTTCTATACTCATTAACCTCATCCCTTACAGTTTGGTTATTGATCTTATCTCTCAACTGAAACTGCTCTAATATTACCAGTAAACTCTTAATTGCTAAACTGGATGGCCTTTTCTCAGGCTTTGTCCTTCTTGGCCTCTCTGCAGAATCTGTCATTGTTGACTAATGTCTCCTCCATATTCTCCTCCCAAGGATATGGGGTCACTGCTGAGTCTCCTGACTCCTTCTTATTCCTCTTTGCTGGATTATCATCCATGCCCCATCCCCCCTATGCCTTATGTCTGTTTTAGACCTTTTTCCCCTCTGTTGCTTCATCAGCTTTCATAGAGTCAACCATTATCTCAATGAAAAGGACCCCCAGTTTTATACAGCCCCAGTCTCTTCTCAACTTCCATCCTTTCACTAGCTGCCTATTAGACATCTCCAACTGGATGTCTGATGATCGGGCATCTCAAATTCAACATGTTCAAAACACAACACATTGTCTTTCCCTCAAACCCTCTACCTCATATTAAATTCCTCATTTCTGTTGTGGGAACTAACATTCTTCCAATCACTCAAGTTCCCAACCCAAGAAGAGGCTTCCTTCTTTCTCACCTCTGAAAGTCATTCATGATATCCATTCAGTCAACAAGACTACCTTTATAATATATCCCCTTCCCTTCTCTCTATACACATAGTCATCATCCTAGTTTAAGCATTCATTATCCTCTCACCTAGCCTATTGCAACAGCTTCCTAATTGGTCTCCTTTGATTCAGCCTCTCCCTTCTCAAATCATCCTCCACACTATTATCAACTTGATACTCATAGCTCAGGTCACTTTTAAAAAATATTTTAAATAAGCTTTTATTGATATTTTCTATTTATTTCATTTCCATTTTTATCCTAAGTATCCCTTTCCTCTGACAACCCCAGTAATGCAATCTCTGGTTCAAAGATTATGGCCACTAAAATCAACATATTTGCATAATTCCAAATTGCTTTACAAATTGGTAGCACCATTTCACAGTTCTACCAACAATGCATAAGTGTCCCTTTTTTTTAACCTCTACAATATATTAACTCTTGCCATTTTTTTATGCTTTTTTTCTTTTGGACAAGTCACTTCAAGAAGTTACATTGGCTCCCTCTTGCTTCCAGGACAAAAGATAAATTCCCCTTTGCTATTTTAAGACCTTCCCAATATAGTTCTACTCTTCTTTTCCAGATTTGTTATACATTACTCTCTACCATATGCTCTGCATCACAACCAAACTGGGCTGCTTGCTCTCCACACATGATAATCCATCTCCAGCCTCCATGCCTTCACATAGATTGTCCCACGTCTATAATGCAATCCCTCCTCATTTCTACCATCATGAAATATCTGAATTTTTTTCAAGGCAAAGGTCAGCTCCTACAGAAAGTCTATCCTGATCCTCCTCCTAGTCACCAGACATTGTCTACTTTGTAATCTGCTTTATTAATATGTCTGTTTACCTCCTGTTTTCCACCAATAAAACTTAAGTTCCTTGAAGGGAGGGATTGTTTCTCTTTGTGTCTTTGTAGCCTCAGCATCTAACACACTAGGTACTTTATAAATGCTTATATATGAATGAATTTGGAGTAGTCTGATCTAGGGGAAGTTCACTGAAGCTACCAGAAGACTTGGGATTTCATACTTCTAGTCCTAGCTAACCATCTGACTTTGGGCAATTCACTTACCAATTTTAAAGATAGAGATAGAAGAGTCCTCAGAAATCATCTTGGCCAACTCCTACACAAATTATTATAATACAGCCATCAATGTCTTCTTGGATATTAACTGAGGTTAATGAGCAGAAACAAAAAAGGGTTAAGGGATCTGGCTTAGGGCAAGTAAAGGGGTGGGTGGTGGCTATCTTTTTCATTACCACTAGGAAGTATTGCCCATTGGATATTTCCAACTAGATATCCCAGTTATATCTCATACTCATATGTCCAAAATGAAACTTCACTATCTCCCAAAATTCACCCTTATTCCATCTTCCCTATTTCTGTTGAAAGCCTTCTTCCAAGCTTG
Source organism: Macrotis lagotis (assembly GCF_037893015.1). Taxonomy (NCBI): domain Eukaryota; kingdom Metazoa; phylum Chordata; class Mammalia; order Peramelemorphia; family Peramelidae; genus Macrotis; species Macrotis lagotis. The sequence continues at coordinate 308,506,153 of NC_133666.1, forward strand.
CAACCTTGGAATTATCCTCAGCTCCTCACCCTTCTTACCTGATATATCCAATTAGTAGCCAAATCTAGCCCTTTCTGATCCCTTCTCTCTAATCACGATGACTGCCTTGGTTTGGGGCATTATCTCTCCCCTTATTATTTTAATAGCCTCCTAATAATCATCCTGACTCAGGATCTCTCCATTTCTGTCCATCTTGCCCAAAGCCGTCAGTATGACTTTCTCAAGCTCAGATCTGACCAAGCACTCTTTTATACTCAATAAATCCTAGAAGCTTCCTACTGCCTCTAGAATAAAATCTGAACTCCTTTGTTTAGTTCTTAAAGTCTTTTCCAACTTGGTCCCAAACAAGTAAAAACATAGAGACACCTAGGTGAAACAGGGAATCAAATAACAGATTTGGAGTCAGAAAGACTTGAGTTCAAATACTACCCAATTGTGAAACAATTCCACTCACACTAGATGGGAGGTCCTGAGAAGAAAATTACCTCTCAAGCTCCCTTTTTTAAGCTGGAGACAATGGAGACAATAATAGCTTCTACCTTTCTAGGATTATTGTTTACAATCTACCTAAGAGGAATGCTGAAATGATAATAATGTTTGTACTTCATTTTTGAAGACCACAACATCAGTGAGGTGATGCCAAGATGAGCCCATGAGTTGGATCTGAATGAGGGGATGCTGTGCTAAGTCACCAGCCTCACTTTCTCCTCCACAGTCACCTGGGTCCAGTGACCAGATATGGATCAGAATGACTGGAGATGGCCCTGGAAGCAAGGCAATCACAGTAACTGACTTGCCCAAGGTCACACAGCTAGTCAGTCAAGTGTCTGAGGCTGGATTTGAACTCCCGTCCTCCGGACTCCAAGGTCAGTGCTCTATTATTCACCACCTAGCTGTCTAAGAGGATTGCTGGAAAACTTAAGGCAATGTTAGCTATATATACATACATATATATATATATATATATACATATACATATCCATAATAATATATCTACTTTGTATACCACTTTGCAGTTTTCAAAGAACTTTATATAGATTAAATATATATAATTATATTAACTGCATAGGTAATATAGATTTTTATATAGATTACTCATTTAAAGTGATAAATGTAAAGGTTCATTGGCAACTAGGTGGCTTGGGGGATAGTCATGGGCCTGGACTCAGGAAGACCAAATTTCAGTTCTGACCTCACATATTCAGGGTTGCATGACACCTTAGTAAGTCAATTAATCGCTGTCTGCCTCAGTTTCCTCTACTGTAAAATGGGAATAAAAATATGATCTTTCTCAGGAGGTTGCAGGGAGGATCAAATAAAACATGGGCAAGGTATGTAGCATTGTGCCAAGAATACAATAGGCACACGCTAAGTCCTTGTTCCCTTCAACAAGTTTAAATGATTTGCCCAAGGTCACACAGATGTTAGATGGCAGTTAGGACTAGAATCTTTGACCAGCTTCATTAGCCATATCAAACAGCACAAAGGCATTTTTCAGACAGTTTATACCTGGGTTGCTCTAGAGTTCACCCTTATACTACAATATCCAACTGAAAAAGAAATTTCCATTTAAGGGCAGCAAGATGGTGTATTGGATAAAGCACTGGCACTAGAGTCGGTAGGACTCAAGTTCAAATTCAGTCTCAGACACTAACTAGCTCACAATCTCTGGGAAGTCACTGAACCCTGACAACCTCAAAGAAGGAGGGAGAGAGAGATAGAAAGGGAAGGGAGGGAATAAACTTCTATTTAAACTAAAAGAGTACCTATTAGATGGAGACTGAGCTATGATATGAGAAAATAATGGAATATTCCTCTATTATAAGAAATTATGAAAGGTATAGCTTCAGAGAACCAGGAAAGACTTGGATAAACTGATAAAGAATGAAAGGAGATGAACTAAAAGAACAATCTACACTAGCAGCAACATGGTAAAGGAACATAACTTTAAAAGGAACTCCGATCAATGTAACATTCAACCATGATTCCAGAAGAGCAAAGATGTATCACTCTACTTATCACCTAAACATATATTCAGAGTGAAGAATGATACATAATTTTTTAAGCTAATCAATACAGAAATTTGTTTTGCTTGACTGATGTATTTATTATAAGGTTTGGGGTTTTGTTGTTTAAAAGATAGAGAGGTTGAAAGAAAAATAGATGTTTTAACTAAAAAAATTAACTTTCTAAAATTTGTTACTATCCTATAATACGTGTATGTTTACATGCATGCCTGTATATATACACACACAGACACAAATACATGTGTCTATGTGTCTATGTATAAAATATATGTAATTCTTTGGAACCACTATGTGGATAAGGTAGAAGTTCAGTTTCTTATAACAGTCTTCCTTCTTCAATTCCTGAAATGTTTATGATTATCGATAATTGCTGAACTAACAATTACAAAGAATTTATTTTTTTAAAGAGATTTCCATTCCAGCAGCATATGACCCATCAGATGGCCACCCTGCACATGGCTCTTGTAGAGAACAGAGCTGACACTAGTGCGAAGGTCACTACATAATCCAAGAATGGCCAGGGAGTTTAAAGTGAAGGACAAGGAGTCCATCCAAACTTCGCACTGGAAGTAAATAACAAATCCACCCGTTGATGTGATAATTGGGGATCTGAATGAGCCCTTCTCTGCCATCTCGGGGCTTCTGCCAAAGTCACTGCCCAATGAGCAAGCACATCCAGGACAGAACTCTCTGTGAACTCAAGGGCCGGCTCACCCAGCCACGAGACCGCTGTCCTGCCTGGACCCTCTCATGGAGAGGATCATTTGTTAGCAAGATCTCACCCTAATTCTATGCACAGTTTATTGTCTCACTGTTGATGCTCAATTGTATGACACTTCCAACGTTAATATACCAACTTCAAGCAGAACAAGGACAAGTTCAGGATGCACAAAGTACCAAACAATAACATTTATCATTTATAATAAGATAATTCTAATAAATTGAGATACTAAAGCATAAAGATAGAATATTATTTTTGATTATTTTTTCAATTACATGTTATAAAAGTTTTTCAATATTCATCCACTTGAATATTTATAAGTTTCACAAATTTTCTTCCACCCTCCCTTCCCACTCTGTTCCCCTCAGCAGCAAACTGTCTAGTGAGCATTTTACATGTACATTTGTGTTTAACATGTTTACATTATTAGTCATTTTGTGAATTAGGAACTAGGACTAAGGGAAAAGAAAGAAAACCATGAAATAGGAGGAATAAACAAAAGGGAAATTTTTAAAAGTGAGCATAGTAGGGCAGAATATCAGAAGACAGAAAAATATACTGGATTTGACTGCAGGAGTCCACCTTTCAGGCCTCAGTTTCTTCATTTATTCAAGAAGTATTTATAAAATGGTTGTATCAGATGGTTTAAAAACACATAGACTGAGATCTGTAAATGACCTTAGAGATCATCTATTCCAAGCATTTTAGAAGATCTTCTTGAATAAGTGAAGAAATGGAGACTCAGAAGGAGGAAGTGACTTGCCCTAACATAGGATTAGATGACCTTTGATAAATCACTTAAGTTCCCCTGATGTTGGCTGCCTCGTTCATAAAAATGAAAGTTTGACAAATAGCTCTGAAAGACTTGGGAACTCTGATCAATGTTCCACCAGACTGATGATGATGAATTCTATATAGCCATTAATAGAGAAGGGATAGACTCAAAGTACAGACTGAGACTCATATTTGTGGACATGGTCAATATGGGAATTTGTTTTGCTTGACTGTGCTTATTAATTTCAAGGTTTTTTTTCCCCTTTTTTATGATGGGAAGGAGTTAAGAAGGAAAGAAAATAAATTTTAGTTAAAAGAAATAAAACAAAATAGTGTGAGAAAGAGTTGAACTGGATAGTCCCTAGTTCCCTTTCGATGACAACCCTTTGATTCAATATGACCCCGGCACTTCTAACTCTCAGGCTCCTCAGACTCCCAACCTCTGTGCTATAGAACTTCCATTAAAATCCAAATAATTATCTCCTCCAAAAGAGGCAAAGCCCCTAACAAGTGAAACTTTTGTCTGAGTCTTTGGAGCGCTTTCTGGAAAATGCTCTACCTTTGATTATTCACACTCTTGACTCAGCTAGCACAGATTATATCTTGATCTATTATATACTATAATAAATCCTTTTCCTAGCTCCTATTTCTAGGATCATCCTAGCTAATCCTTCCCCACCCCATCAACATTTTTATAGAAATATTATATTTCCATGTCTCCCTTAACCATTAGTTTTGAAGTTGACTTTTTAAGCCAAAGTAATGAACTTTACCATTATCCCTACTAAATATTTTCTTACTCATTTTGAAGAAATGTTTCTAAGTCTGACAAAAATCTTTTCTTATTCTGATAGTCATTCAGTGAGCCAGATATCCCTCCTATCTTACAGATATCAAAAAATTTGAGGAGTGGGTCACCTTTATGCCTTTATCCAAACTGTATGAGATCATAGAACAAGGGTTAGTTAGCAGAAAGGTTGTCTGATGACAAGGAAAAGACGATTGTTATAAATATTATATAAACCCTGTCTCTTCCCCACTAAATATAATGAGACTTTGTAAATATGGCTTTGATTCCTGAACGTATTTACCTAGAGTAATTCATTTAGGAGACTTAAGCAATTGAAAATAAACATCTCTGTATTAAATTGTTCCTTTTGAAAAGACGAGAAAGAAATGTGGAGCAATTATGAAGGTAGGAGTACTCTGCTTTATATAATGAATGTTTTTGAAAAGTTCTGTGCAAATATTTCTTAAAATCAAATATTTTAAGTATACTGAGTAGGCTGACTAAAGATTATCTGTGCTAAGTTTTCTTTGTAACTGATTATTATATTTTATCTTTTTTAAAGGTAAATTTTACTAAAAATAAAACATTCTTACCTTAGATTTCCAGACTGTGTCCATCCTGAATCATTCATCCATCTGCCCTCCCCTCCCTATCCAACCTATCCCAAGTTTATCAAAACATTCCTTCTCATTCCTCCCCTTCTCTCCATTATAACCTTCTGCACAGGAAATTCACAGTAACAAGGGGTCACTTAAATAGCCACCCAAATACTACACACACACACACACACACACACACACACACACTGGATTGTGCTACGAGAAAAATATTTTGCTGTTAACTTCTCAGTGGAAACTAATGAGAAAAAGAGCAGATGAGTAAATTTACAACTTTGTATAAATGATCTGGTCTCAAACCTCTGTGTAGCTAAGTAAGACTTGTGCTTCTACTCTCTTTATGTATGCAGATTATAAGCAGGCTGATCTCCAGTATAGAGTACCATAGTTTCCTAAACTATTAGGGTTTTAACTATGTAGCTAGCAGATTATAAACAGGCTTATCTCCAGTATAGAGTACCATAGTTTCCTAAACTATTAGGGTTTTAACTATGTAGCTAGCAGATTATAAGCAGGCTGATCTCCAGTATAGAGTACCATAGTTTCCTAAACTATTAGGGTTTTAACTATGTAGCTAGCAGATTATAAACAGGCTTATCTCCAGTATAGAGTGCCATAGTTTCCTAAACTATTAGGGTTTTAACTATGTAGCTAGCGTTGGCTGCCTCCAGCCCTAACCAGCTAAAATAAAATGCACAAAGAAATTCAAGTACCTATCAACTGACCTTATCGAAGATAAGAACAGCATTCCTTGCCCTTCCTAACCCCCATCTGCCCTAGGAGAGAAGGGTATCTACAGCCCTGCAGAGATGGCATCCTCTCTTACCTCTGTTTTCCCCCCTAAGCTATCGATAGATATTTATTGAATAAAGGAAGGTATGCCCTCTCACCAAGGGCACAACCAATTTTTCTAGTCTAATAGTCTGCCCCTAAACTTCACCTCATTTAATGTCTGCTCATCAACCAAAGAAATAGTATTTAATAAGCCCTACTAAGTATTAGAGCATGTGGTTAAGAAATATTATGATAAAATGAAAAAATTGTTGGGTTTGAAGTCGTCAAGTAGGTTCAAATCACTAGTTCAATACTATGTGACTTTAGTTGGGTTCCTTTATTATCTTAGCCTTCCTTTCCCCCCTGAAATGGGAATAATATTTACTCTATCAATATCAATGGAGTGATGTGAAGAAAGCACTTTGTGGCTGGGTATGGGGGCCCAGGCTTAGGGATGCCTACTACTGGGGTGGCTAAGATTGATGAATCACTTGAGCTGCAATAGCTTAAATCCATGGGGTGTCCTCATGGAGTTTGACATTTATACAATGAGTCCCCAGAGTGGGCAGTCCCACCAAATACTAACAAAGGGTTGAATTGAGGCAGGTTGGAAAAGGAGGAGGTCTAAACTCCTGTGTCCATCAGAACAGGACCGGGTCCATAAGCACCTTTACTTCCAGTCTCTTAAAATAGAGAGAACCGGTCTCAAAAATAAAATTAAATAAAATTTTAAACTTTAAAAAGTTCCATAAATGCATTTTTTTTTTAGTTTTTGCAAGCCAAATGGCGTTAAGTGGCTTGCCCAAGGCCACACAGCTAGGTAATTATTAAGTGTCTGAGACCGGATTTGAACCCAGGTCCTCCTGACTCCAGGGCCGGAGCTCTATCTACTCCACCACCTAGCTGCCCCCAAATGTAAATTTTAATGTCTTTTGAGAGATACAGAGAAATATGTGGCAAGACCCCTGCTCTCAAGCAAGTTTGTGATTTTGTTGAAGAGACAGGAATCACAGAGATAAAACAGAGCCCACCATATGTTCATAAAGAATTGAAGGGTAATTGTATATATCCCACAATGACTATTGCCTTTTCTATTGTCTTCTGGTTCCCAACCAAATGCACCCTACATTTTGAGGAAGCATCTTCGCCTCCTACTTCCCTAAGACTGAGGCAATCCAAAAGTAGCTTCCTCAACTCTAATCAAGAACTATATACTCTTAAAAACTTCTCAGAATCATTATCTACCATTTCTTCTTTTCCTCTTCTCTCAGGGAAAGAATTCTTACTCCTTCCTACAATCCCTCTAACTTTATCCTTGATCCTATCCCCTTCCACTTTACCATCCCATCTCATGTGAATTTATTCTCTGGTTCCTCTGGTTTCTTCCCACCTTACTCCAAAGATGCTTGATCTCCTCATTCCTAAAGACTGTATTCCTCTAACTCCTACTCTACCCAGAGACAGTCACATAACTCTTCCTTTCCTGTCCAAACTTCTTGAAAATATTTTCTATACGTATTGCTTCTACTTTCTTACTAATACCTCCTTTTAAGTAAAAGAAATTTCTTACTGAGCTTTTAACTCTTGTCAAAAACAAATCACATGGAAACCAGGAGAGAAAACTGAAAAAAAAGCTTCCTGAAAAAATAATAAAATGTATCATAAAACCCTAGATATCACATTTCAATAAATCATTAAAAAAAACCTATCAGAACCACTGGAAGCAGAGGATAAAATGTCAATAGATCACCACCAGAAAGAAATCTCACATCCAGGGCACTCAGAAATATGATTGCCAAACTTCAGAGATTGTAATTCAAATAAAAAGCACTGCAAAGATCTAGGAAGGAACGGTACATCAAAGAACCAAAGTAAAGATTATACAAGGTTATGAAGCAAATACTAGAATGAATGTCATGTTTGGCAAGTTATTAATTATGCTCTAATTAGATTTATAGCTAGAATACATGGCTAGTTTAACATAAGAAAAACTAAAAGAATAAACAAATTAGAATATTTTAATAAGTAAAAGAAAAAATCTATTGACTCTCCATAGATGGTTTTTTGGTACAGTATTTCTTCCTAAATCTCTGTAATGTTCTTCTTAGTTCTAAATTTCTTCTTACATGATTAAATTTTTTAATTCTTTTGCTCCATGCTACTTTTCAAGAAGTCCACTATTTTGTTAAGGTTGACCAATTTTTGTTCTGTGGTTTAAATTTACCTCCCAAGGTTTTTTTTAAAGAAGTCTAATTTGGGGGCGGCTAGGTGGCACAGTAGATAGAGCACTGGCCCTGGAGTCAGGAGTACCTGAGTTCAAATTTGACCCGTCACTTAATAATTACCTAGCTGTGTGGCCTTGGACAAGCCACTTTACCCCATTTGCTTTGCAAAAAAAAAAAAAAAAAAAACTAAAGAAGTCTAATTTCATCTCTTGCTTCAACTCTTCATTTATTATAGGGGGCCTTCCACACAATCTTCAACTTTTTGTGGTCAAATGACTTTTCTTTCTGTGTGGTTCCATTTGTAATTACTACAGAATTATTTTATTTTTCTGTAATTATCTTGGTGTTCTCTTAGTTCATAATATTATCATAACAAGAGTTGTTTTTGGTTTGGTTTGGTTTTTTTCTATGTATTCATTTCTTAGGCCTCTTTGCTAGGCATAGCTGACAGATGTCTCCTCCTTTTCCTCCTCTGAATGTTTCTTTGAAACTTCTCTAAGCTATGAAACTACTGTATTCCAGGGCCTCTATACAGGACCTTAAGTGAGAATGAAAGATTGTAATTCATCACAACAAACTCTCAGTCCTCAGAGCTTCTTAGTCCTGTCCCCTCTTTTATAGTCCTTGATGTGGGACACTGAGGTAGAATGTTCTTGTTGGATGGAGCAGCTGAGCCTAGTCTCTTTGCCCTGTTCCTCTCTACAATCCTGGAGGAAGTAGCAGAGCAGAATCAAGGTAGTCTTTGGGATCTGACCTAGGATTATAACCCAGGCCCTCTCTTTATAATAATTCTAAATGAGACTATCCAGCCCATTCCCCCTCCTTCCATAATCTTACACTAGTTGGAGAGGTTGGAAATAAAGTGAAATAAAGTGAAATCCCTAATCTATGGTCAGCACTTTCCTTCAGGTCTAGAAAGGTTAGAAGAGCTGGGAATCAAGTTTTACAGATGGGAATATTTGGAGGTCACGAATAATCTTGTTCTATCAAGCCAGTCCTTGTCATAGTTCTGATTAGGGCTGTGGGGGAGAGGAACATGAGCTTCCCTCAGCACTGGCTCAGATCTGGAGCTTAGAGTGTGGTCCACAGTCATTTAGAAAACAAACTGAAAAGAACTCTTTTTTCCCCTTTACTCATAACTTCAGCTAGCAATAAATCAATAAATATTAAGAACCTCTATGTGGGGCTGCTAGGTGGCAGTGGATAAAGAACACTGGCCCTTGGAGTCAGGAGTACCTGAGTTCAAATCCGGCCTCAGACACTTAATAATTACCTAGCTGTGTGGCCTTGGGCAAGCCACTTAACCCCATTTGCCTTGCAAAAACCTAAAAAAATAAAAATAAGAACCTCTATGTTCCAGGTGCCACTAGGGCTACATGGAGAGGCAAAAAACAGCCCCTACCCTCAAGGAGCCTGCAATCTAATAGGTGAAACAAAATATACACAAAGCAAACAATATAAAGGAAAAATAGGAAATAATTAAGAGGGAGAGAAATGGAATATAGAAAAGTTGGGAGAGGCTTTCTGTTAAAAGGTGGGATTTTAGTTGGGATTTAAAAGGAAGCAAGGCAGTAGAGTAATAAGCACTTCATTCAGCTGCCTTTCATTATTACTGAGGTGATGGTTCAGAGAACTAGGCTTGGCCAGCATCTTCTAGAACCACAGCTTTGCTGAAAGACTTAACTATTCATTCTTTAATCCTTTGAAATCTATCTCTCATCCACATTAGGTTAATGAAACTGCTATGCAATTGTTTATGTTGTAACTAAACCCAACAACTTCCGAATCATCAAATTCAAAAGCCCTTGTCCACCAGTCTTCCGTCTCCTTGACCTTTCTGCAGAACTTTTCAGTAGTGGCCATATTTCTTGGTTTCTGTAACACTGAATGCTCGTGGTTCTCCTCACCTTTTTCATTACTGCTCATTTTCTGCCTTTTTCTGTCCCTTTAAAGTTGCCATTATCCAAAGTTCCTTTTTTTAGCTCTTCTCTCTATGACTTCATCTATAGAAAATGACACTAAAATCTATCCCTGACTTCTTCCAAGCTCCAGCTCACAGATCCTCCTATTTACAGGACACCGTTGCTTAAATGTTATCATTGCCTCAAACCTACTCCTCCTTCTGATGACACCGTTTCTTTAATCAGTCATAGTTATGCCATTTACTCAGTCTCCCACATTCAGAACCTCTCTCTCTGATTCCCCCTTTAGAATCATCCCCTGCTAATCAAAGCCATAACTATCCCTTTCCACTGCCTACCTCTCTATTCCTATGAACGATGCCTTAACTCAGAGCCTCATCTGCATAAACTCCAGCAATTTCTTCCTAATAATAAGTTCATCTCCTTTCTCTCCCTTGCCCAGTTCATTCTTCATACCACTTGCCTGGATAACATTTATGCTTCAATCTGATTGTGTACTGTGTTAAATAATAACCATGAAACCTAACAATCTCCCTAATATCTACTGAGCAAAGTTCAGATTCTAATTCCCAGGCAGGCTCTACAAGATCCTCAAAAATATGTTGCCACTTTCCAGTCTTATCTCTTAACATTTAGTACATAGAGGAACTATGTACTAAATTACTATGCAGAAAGCTCTGAACACATCCTGTACTTTCCCTTCTTCATATTTTTGTCCATTCTGTCACAATGCCAAGAATGCCTTCTCTCTTCCCCTTTTTATTGACTGAATTCCAACCATCTTTTAAAATCCAAATCAAATACCACCTTTTCCAAAAACTCCTGCTCCTCTCCATCAGGAATGGCATTATCTCCCCCTTGGATACAACACACCATTCTTTGCACCTCTATATTACACCTGGGCCAGGGACAGAGCCTAGACCTGGGATGACATTAGTAGAGAGCACATTCAAATGAACTCTCTTCCAATGCAGGTCAGTACCTTTTCATCACTCTAGATGAGTGAAGGGTTAAATGGAGTGGCCATGGTCACAGAGCCATTATAGTCAGAAGTAACACTTAGATCTTCCTGGTTCCAAGTCAAACCCCCCCCCCCCCCCTCCCGGCAAATGCTAAAGTGGTGTTCTGCAAACACAGGCTCTTTATAATTCCTCAAGGTGGGTAATGGAAGTGGCACAACAATAGAATACCAATTCCAGAGTCTGAAGAACATGAGTTCAAATCTAGCCTTAGACATTTACTATCTGTGACCCTGGATATATCACTTAACCTCAATTGTTTCCCTCATTTCTCCCTACCCCCCTTAAATAATTGCTTAACCCAAAAAAATTAAGTCTAAACTATATGGTACAGACAAGTATTCTAGTACTTCATAAAAATGGGGAAACCAAGAGGATCATAATAGTTAAAGAAGACTCTATGGAAGGGGTGGGTAGGTTGGACCCTGAGGAATGGGGTTAGAATTTAGATTGTCAGAGGAAGATAGAATTCTGACTTCAGCTCAAATCTGACTTCAGACACTACAATTCATACTTAGTGTGTGACCTTGAACAAGTCACTTGAACAAGTGTCTAGTCCAGGATAAAAAGTGTTAAGGGATGGAGCCCAGTCTGGACCCTCACACTCCAAGTCTTTCACTACATTTGCTGAAGCTCCAGAAACTCAATCAAATATTTAGAGTTGCCTTGCCTCCCCTAAGACCAGTTTCAAATATAATTCAAGCCCTTTGCTCAGTTCTCCAATACATCTTCTGTTTGGCTTAAACCCCTTAATAACTGTCTCCCATCTTTCCAGGCTTCTTTTACCTTACCCTTCATCATATACTCTATGATCCAACAAGGACTTTGGACTCTTTGTTTCCTCAAACAAGAAGACCGAGCATTTTCATTGTCTGCCACCACACCCAGAACCCTTTCCTTCTTCACCTCCATCTCCTGGCTTCTCTTGACTTCCTTCAGTGTCCAGTGGCTCTTTGCCTCTGAGGTTATCCCCAATTCATCCTATGTATATCTTGTTCATACATAGGTGTTTGCATGTTGTCTCATTAAATTGTGAGCTCCTTGAGAGCACGGACTTTTTGTTTTCCTAATCATCATCAGCTCATAGCACAGTAAGTTGCTAGCAAACAGTAGTTGCTTAATAAATGCTTACTGACTTAACTTGATACTGGCAAGTTCAACACATTTGCCCTGCCCCCCATCTTAAAAAGAACTTTTCTTTCCAGATTGATGACAAGGATAGCCAGAATATGTTCTATTAAAACCAAAAAGAAAAAAGAAAAGAAATTGACAAATGAGAAAGTGAGTTATACCACAAAACCTAAGGGAAAAGTGGAAATTCCCCACACCCTTGATAGCTTGACAAAGAAAAAAAAACCTTGAGTACTCCAATTCACAATGATCTCTCTCCTCTGAACTCCAGTTTGCAGTGGGTCGACTAGCATTCTTAAACTCCTACTATGTTTGTACTCAGTCAGCTAGCATTCCTTAAACTCCTACTATGTGGCTGGCCTTATGCTAAGAATGAGGGATTAAAAAGAAAGGTAAAATCCAGGTAAAGTCTAATTTTAGGAGCTCCCAATTTCATGGGGGAGATAATCTGTATAAACAAAATTAGGAGTTCTCTCAGAAAAACAGCAATGAAATCAAGGATTGGGAAACCTTTGATGGGGTGTTTACAGTACCTTATTGTAAAATTTGGGTTAAGTATTTGATCATTGGCTCTGTAGCATCTGCTGACCTTTGCTTCCACATAACTCCCCATTTAATTACTTGTCAATGTGCAATATATCGAAACGGTATTGGGTAAAGTTGAGATGTGGATGCCATAAATTATCTAGCCAAGAAGTTCTTAATTATTCAAAATCATCAGGATTTCCAAATAAGTACATAATCTCCAAATAAAGCAAGGGATACAGATACTATATGTACTGTCAAAACTATGGGTGTTGAATGATGTATAAACTGTCAAATACAAATAATATGTTGGCTGGTTTCATTGAATTGCTCTTTTTTTATTCTTTGTCACAAAGGATGGATTCTCTAGCATTGTGGAGGAGGAAACTATATATTTGGGAATGAAGGTGATATAAAAACAAATGATACCAATAAAATTTTTTAATGTACACTTTAAAAAGAAAAAGGTAGATTTCTTCCTTGACAAAAAAACCATGTTTCTAAAAATTTATTTGTAAATAAATGAAAGAAAAAAATGATTTACTAAGCAATTCATATGGGAGATTTCTACTAATAGTATAATTTTTATGTTCTATTTTCCATTGGCAACACAGATTTTTTTCAGTCCCAAGAGACGAATGATCTAAGAATCAACATTTAAATAGATAGTTTTTTTATTTAAAAGGCCCTTAATGTAAATATTCTTTCTCTAATAAGAATGTTCACCAGTCTCCTCATGAATCAGTTTTCTAAGAATTCAATAGATATTTGTTAAATGAGTAACTAATTGGTTGTAGGTTTGGCAGAAGCTGTTTTTTTAAGCTCAATGGAAAAGTTTTGGGTGTATGATGTTCTGGATTTACCTCAAATAATCAGATAGAAATAAATTCTCTACCCTCCCCCCCCAACTTTTGTTTTTCTGTTCTAAAAGAGAGGTTTCTATCCTTTAATGATCTTCTCAGCCAAAGTCTCCTCTGCACTGAGACTGTCTCAATGGGGGAAAAAAACCTCTTAAAGAACTATGAGAGTAGAAAGGCAGGGTCTCTTGAGCTGAAAGCTGGGGTTAGGGCCAGAGTTGCTGGATACTTCAGGACAAGAAAACCCCTCCCCACCCCAGGTTGAAACCACTCTTCCTAGAACACTTTGCCTGGAAATATAGTCAGAAAACTCGCAATTATTCAAATATTACAAGTAATAAAGAAAATAAACAAAAACTCATCTGAGATATGAAAATCTTAACATTTCCCCTCCCTCACAATAGGCTTCACTTTCTAGAGGGGTCAGTGAGGTAGAACAGTCTGGTTTGGATCTCACCTCTTCTCCTTGCCCAACCATATCAGAGATCAGAGACACTTCCAAAAAGGCAGACACGGGTGTGAAGAATCAATGAATTAATATTTATTCAGCACCTACTATTCACCAGGTGTTGTGCTAAGCTCTGGGGATACAAAAATAGACAAAGACAGTTCCTGCCCTCCAAAGAGCTTACAATCTAGGAAGGAAGGAGAAGTCAGCAACTCTGAAAAGTCACACCCAGAAAGACTATGGTGTTTGAATAAAGGGGCTCCTGACTCCCCATCCATTCCTGGTGTGGCTGGGGAAGGGAGAGGAGGTTAGATAAGAAGGAATTTTTTCTTCCCTACTTCAATTTCCCCTCCTCCATCCATGACTCAAAATTAAGGTGTTGTGTGTGTGTGTGTGTGTGTGTGTGTGTGTGTGTGTGTGCGCGCATGTGCGTGTGCACATGCTTTAATTTTTTCTTCTATGTAGTATTTATTTGTTTATTTATTAGGTTTTTGCAAGGCAATGGGGTTAAGTGGCTTGCCCAAGGCCACATGGCTAGGTAATTATTAAGTGTCTGAGGCAGGATTTGAACTCAGGTACTCCTGATTCCAGGGCCGGTGCTCTATCCACTATGCCACCTAGTCACCCCTATGCAGTATTTATTTTACTCATAATAAATGAGCAGTTGCTTTCTTTGGGTACCTAGATAAGCAGAGTGTATGTAGTACTGGGCCTGGAGACTCATCTCCCTGAGTTCAAATCTAACCTTAGATACTTCCTAGCTGTATGACCTGGGCAAGTCACTTCACCCCTGTTTGTCTTAGCTCCTTCTCTGTAAAAGGGGAGCACAATGGAGACATGACTGAATGGCTGAACAACCACAAGAGGTAACTTGTCTAAATTCACAAAGGGAGTAAATAACAAAGGCAGATTTTGAACCCAGATCCTCTAAAAATCTAGTGTTTTTTTCCACTTTACCACACTGAATCTAAACCTTCTCACAAAGAACAAAATCTGTAAAGAAAGATGAGTCTACAATTTCACACAAAGATGACCAGGAGGATCATTAAACTCAGCCAAGAAGTCCTTTCTAGAAAATTCCTCAAGCCACAAAAATTTCTGTATCTTCTTTTTCTGTTTTGTGGAGGTAGAAGGCAGGTATATAATTTAGGACACAGAGAAATGTGAGAAGATATTACAGATAGTTTAGTCAAATGAGATTTGAGTGACAATACTAACTGTGGTATAAAGTAGGGGGATCCAGAAACATGGAGATTTCTTCTCGGGGAAAGAAGATGAAGTAACTCAGAAGGGGGCTTAGCAGAAACTGGGAAAATTAAAAACAAGAGTAACAAAAAGTAAGATCAGGACAAGACAGTCAGGTTTGTGACCTAGAGCAAAAGAAAAATTTTGGAATGGTTTCCCTTTATTCATGGACTTAAAACAACACCCCCCCCCCAAAAAAAAAAAACTGAAAGCTGCATTGTTTGATGGATACAACTATATTTTAGTGGACTGTATTGAAGCTCATAGACAGTTCCTTGCACTTTTTTGTTTTTTGGCTCAGAGCTATTATTTCCTGGGTGTTGGGGACTCCTTGTGTGGACATACATGCACTGACTAAGTGACATGATTCAAGACCAGGGCACTAATCACAGACCTAGAACTTTTGTTATCTAGTCCAATTCCCCCTCATTTCAAACATAAAGAAACTGAGACTCAAAAGAGTTTTTTTGCCTGAGGGTGTTAAGTTGCAGAGACAGTATATGAGCCTAGCTCCTCTTACTCTTTACTCTTCACCTTGCATGGAGAAATGATAACTAGGGAAAAAAATCATAACATCTTAGTAAGACTCCTTGGGGCATTCATACCAAAGGATACTCACAATAATCATTCTCTGTATTTACACTTCTACCTACTAAACTCCCATCTTTTCCTCTTTCTTCTTCCCCAAATAACCTTAATCTTGTTCCTGATAAGATTGATCCTAGAGAAAATGTCATTCCAGAGTCCTGGTTCCAACTTCTGACCCTAACCCTGGAAATTCACACCCAAGACATGCAGTGAAATCAGACAGACAAAGCTGAGACTGGATTTAAAAAAAAAAGGCACATTTGTCTTCTAGCATAAATTCTGACCTCCAGGATGCCCAATACTTTCCATAGGCAATTGCCTCAGTGAGCAAAACTGGTAAGCCACAAGGTAGAGGGGAATTTCAGAAAATTGGCCCCTCTAACACAAAACTAATACCTACCTACCTATATTTGGAGAATCCCTTTAGAAAAATAGCACAGTGAAATGCCCCCAGTAAGCCAAATTACTGGAAATCAAATGAATTAATAGAATTTTCCCTACAAAACAAAAAGTATTCATGGGACAGAGACAATCAAAGCTGTCAGGACATAGGGGGGTGGGGATAAGGATGGAGGAGGAGTGTCAGGGACATGTAGGGAAATGTAACCATTGAAATTATGATAAGCCAGAAATCAGAGTTGTTTTGTCGACTATTATAATGCAAATTTAAGTTAAAAGTACTGTGGAGGTAGGTAGGTGATGCAAAGGTCAAAAGTCAAGAAGCAGCTAGTTGGCAAAGTGGCAAGAGCACCGGCCCTGGAGTCAGGAGGACCTGAGTTCAAATCAAGTCACTTAAATCTATTTGCCTCAGTATCCTTATCTGTAAAATGAACTGAGAAGGAAATGGCAAAGAATTCTAATATCTTTGCCAAGAAAACCCCAAATGGAATCATGGCAGACATGCCTAAAAAAGGATGACTGAAGGACTGAAATGCTGTGGTTACAATCTACATCCCTTTCCATCAAGCTAACTATTAAACATTTGACAGAACAATTTGGGCACTAGTGTATATTAGTAAAAAAAAAAATGTGGTTTGTTGACATAATGTTTGTCCTTCGTTTTCAAAGAAGACCATGACATCAAGGAGGTGAGATGCCATGACAAGCACATGAACTGGATCTGAGTGAGGGGCCGGTGTGCTAAGTCACCAGCCTCACTTTCTCCTCCAAAGCCTCCTGGGTCCAGTGGCCAGATAGGAATCAGTTAGAGTGGAGATGGCCCTGGATGTGAGGCAATCAGGGTTAAGTGACCTGCCCAAGGTCACACAGCTAATAAGTGGCCAATGTCTGAGGCCAGATTCAAACTCCTGTCCTGAATCCAAGGCACTTGCTCTAACCACTGTACCACCTAGCTGACATAGAGGCGAAGGACACTACTTTCTCCATGGGTGGAGAAAGCAGATTCAGGGTCCTGTAAGGTTCTGTTTGAGGAACCACACTGCACAGTGCAGCTAGATCCTAATGTCCAGGCAGAGGAACAAAGTGGAAAAAGACAGGCTGACAATTCTCTAAGCCTGAAAGTTGCAGAGCAGTTGTTGATCAGCTCTGGCAGGTGTTCCCCATACCAATAAAATGATGAGTCTGGTCCAAAAAAAACAAGACTCAAAGGAATTAACTGAAAGGAATTAGGAAAAGGGTACTGTTGTTGTTGGTGTTTCTAAAACTGACTTTGCAATCTGCAGCTGCAAAATGAAAGGAGTCAGAATTAAGAAGGGGCCTCCAGCAAAGCAAGGTCACATCAGGTCCATGATCCCTCACTGGTTGCCCAAACATCTCCTGCCTAGAGGTACCTATCTGGTTATATCATACACAACCCTTGATTGTGGCACAGCTCATTTATCTAGCCACAAATTCAGACAACTAAACACCAATGGAAAACTAGTCAAAGGAGAGATGAATGCCCATGTGGCATGGCTAATGAATCTGGCTAATGAATCACCTCTCTCACACTTCCCACAAAAGTTGTTCCCTTTCCCAAAGGGCCTGCCCACTTCAGAAGCCATTAGCTCCCCAAAGACCGTGGCAGAGGATATTACACCTCTTCCTTGGGAATCAGAGTAGGATGTTTTGCTTTGCTGACCCCATTTGACATGCTTTTAAACAAACTTCTAAGTCAAGGTTCCCTGTCAAGGCACTGAAAGTACTTTTAAATAATAGGAATGAAATACTGTTCCTTAATCGGTCAGAAAGTTACTCCCAAAACACCCAGAAAAAGAAAAACAAAGGAAAGCCACCTTAATTCCAAAACCAAGTGAGTTCAATAGTCACAGGTTTCTTGCATATATGAGGTGCTCAATTCATTTTTGTTTAAATAAATTGAAAATGGTAAAATGGAACCAGACTCTTTCTGCCTTTGAGCTAACTATTTGAGGAAAAGATTCCCAAGAACAAAGTAACAATGTCTTTCCAAGGAATTTTTAAAGGGACTGCTTCTATAGAATGCCAAGGATAGATACCAAAGATATACAGCAGGATAAAAATCTTTACATCAGGGGAGAACTCTGTAGAAATCAATCAATAAGCATTTATTATGCCCTAAGCAAAAGTGCTTGGGGTCACAGGGCCATTCTACAACCCCAATTCTTCTAAGAAACTAACCTCTTAATTCTGCGGGGTGATTGAGGATAAAAAGGGGGTTTTCATGTATTAGCTGTGTGACCTTGGGCAAGTCACTTAACCCTGTCTCGCATCCAGGCCCAAATCCAATCATTCTGATTGGACTCAGATGGCTCTGGAAGAGAAAGGTTGGTGGGGGCACAGCTTCCCCTCATTCAAATTCAATTCAGATGCTTGTCTTGGCATCACCTCCTTAATAATGTGGCTTCTTCAAGGACAAACATTATCATTATTATTATTATTATTATTATTATTATTATTATTATTATTATTATTATTGTGGTGGTGATGGTGTGGTGATGGTAAGGGTAGATCAAGACAAGTGAGTTAAAATGTGATTTGGTTACTGCTATCCAGTAATTTCAAGGCAAACAGTTATAGCCCAAGGGACTAACTCCAAACATTTTTTTTCATAATTCTTTGGGGTATGAGGCATTAATTCCTATTCTTCTGATTACTGTTCTGCAAAGTGGTCCAAAACTCTGATTTTATAGCATTTGTTATTATTTACTAAGGACTATCATTCATCTCTAGATACTGCATTCATAGTTTCCTTCACTCATGAAAAGCATCACCCAATAAGTATTCTGGCCCTAATTCCTGGCAACCTACCCAGTTTTTCCTTCACTGGAGGTCATTTAAAAGACCAAAGTCAATGGGTACCTAGTGACCTGAAAGAATTATTGCCCCTCAAAAAAAATACATTATTTCCTTTTTATAGGTCCAACTAATTCACTAAACTTCATAGTTCTCCTTGAAAGGAATTTGAACCAAAGAATTTCAGAGCTGGAAGAGACAATAGTGCAAAATCCCCTTTTCTCTCCCTCCTCCTTTTACAGATGAATAAACTAAGGTCCCAGGGGCAGCTAGGCAACCAACTGACAGAGTGCTGAACCTGGAATCAGGACCTGATTCCTAGATGTGTGACCCTGGGTAAGTCATTTAACCTTGCTTGACTCAGTTTCCTCATCTGTTAAAAATGATCTGAAGAAGGAAATGGTAAGGGGTGGCTAGGTTGCGTAGTGCATAGAGCACTGGCCCTGTAGTCAGGAGCACCTGAGTTCAAATCCTGCCTCAGACACTTAATAATTACCTAGCTGTTTGGCCTTGGGCAAGCCGCTTAACCCCATTGCCTTGAAAAAACCTAAAAAAAAAAAAGGAAATGGTAAACTTACTCCAATATCTTTGCCAAGAAAACTCCAAATAGGGTCATGAAGAATTGTACTTGACTGAAAGAACCAAACAAAACAACTAAGGTCCAGTGTTTTCCAGGATGATATTTTTTCCATTTTCTAAATATTGAAAACAAATGTGAAATATTACTGGGATTATTAACTGTTTGAGCTTGGGCAAGTGCGACCTTGGCCAAGCCACTTAACCCCATTGCCTTGCAAAAACTAAAAAAAAAAAAAAAAAAAAAAAAAAATGACATGGTTAGACTTGGGCCTAAGGAATATCAGCTTGTCAGCCTTGTGGAAAATGAATTCAAGAGAGGACATAGCTGCCTCTGGATGATCTCTAAAGAAGCTATTGAAATAGTACGGGAAAGAATGGTACAACAGAAAAAATATTGAACTTGGAGTCACAGAACATGAGTTCTGATTCCAGTTTTGCCAATTAATACCTGTGTTCTCTGGGTCTCCATTTCCTCCTCTGTAAAAAAGAGAGGCTTGTACTAGACAATGTGAGGTCCCTTCCAATTTTAGGTCTCTGATTTAGATCTCTATTATTAGGGCCATGTTAAGGCAGGCAGAGAAGAGCTGGGAGGGATCTCCTCTAATCCTTTCATTACAGAGATGAGAAAACTGAGATCCAGATATCAAGTAAGTCTTCACAGGATGACAGGTCAATGGCAGACAAGGAGAGGAAGAAGGAAAATTTGAAGATGACTACAAAGTTACCAACTATGTGACTGCAAGAATGGTAGTGACCCTATAAAAGATTAGAGACATGGGGATAGAACAAGGCGATCTCTAAGGGTCTCTTTGAACTCAAGTAAGTTGTATAATTTCTAATAATATGCATTTACTTAAATTCATCCATTCACATGACAACAACAGGGAATAATCAGAAATTCTGTCCTCAAGTCACTTCTCACTGCAAAAAACTAGGATAATGGACCTGTTAATTATTGTTGGGAAATACAAATTCAAGAACATACCACTCTCTTATAATTTTGTCTATTGAATAGATCATCTTTCACTGTACTGAGAGTCTAGTGGAAAACAATCAGGGGTACTTCCCTTTAGATAAATTCAAGGTAATAGACCCCATTCCTGAGATTGTTAAAGGCATAGAAAGATACCCCCCCCAAAAGATCACATATTTTCAAAGAAATAAAATACTACAAAATACAGTCCATTCTGAGATTATCAATACTAGTTCAGTCAACAACAATAACAATACACTTGGATATATTTATAGTGTCAATCTCTAACAGGAGTGTTCAAAAAATGTAGGCAAAGTCATCTGAATTCAAAGTCTGCTCTGTTCTGGTTATCCATGGAGTATCTTCATATCTGGGAGTCATATTTTAAGAAGGATATTAAAAGTCAGGACAAAATCCAAAGGAGGGCAGTCCTTGAGTTCATGACATAAAACCACTGGTTGAAAGAAGTGCAGATGTTGAGCCTAGAGAAAAGAAGGCTGGTGAGTAGAAGTGTGAAGTGGGAATATGAGAGATAGCTTCAAATATTTCACAAGAGAGTGGTATTAAATTTATTCTGCCAGATCCAGGAAGATAGTTACAAAGAGACAGATTTAGATTCTTTGTAAGGTAAAGTATGATAACAATTGGAACTATCTAAAAGTATAAACAAAAGCAGTAATTTTCCCCTTATTAGAGGTCTTCAAGCAAAGACTTAATGATTCTTTGGATGGGGAAAGGATGAAAAGGGGATTCTTTTTCCAGGTATGGTCTGGAGAAGATGGTCTGTGAGACTACTTTTTATCCTCAAATTCTGTGATTTTGGATTTGGCTACAAATTTGCTTAGTGATCTTGGAAATCTCTGTCTCAGTTTCACTTTCCTCACCAATGAGGAATTTTTTAATAACTGATCTCTAAGCTACCTTCAAGATCTAATGATCTATAAATCTGTATCTCTAAATTTTTAATACTTTATCTCAGCCTCACATAAATTAGTTGAATCTCCATTTTTCCTCTCCCTCTTTCAGAAAAATAGCTGAAGGGGACGGCTAGGTGGCACAGTAGATAGAGCACCGGCCCTGGAGTCAGGAGTAGCTGGGTTCAAATCCGGCCTCAGACACTTAATAATTACCTAGCTGTGTGGCCTTGGGCAAGCCACTTAACCCCACTGCCTTGCAAAAAACCTAAAAAATTAAAATAAAATAAAAATAACTGGAAGCCAGTAAGATTAGGAAAGCATCTTCTGTTGTGTTGTGATTCCCAACTCTGACTTTCTAGAACCTGAAGATATCACCTGCTATCTCCAGGAATATCTTTTTTAAAAAACCCTTCAAAACAAAATTAATTCATTCCATTTAAAAAATAAATCTGTAAAGACAGAAAGGTCCCATATAAACCAAAATATGTATAGCAGCAACTATCATAGCAAAGAATTGGAAACAAAGTAGATATCCACTAAAGGGGGAATAATGTAAACAAATTATGGTCCATGAATATAATGGAACAATATAACTAGACCTTAAGAAACAATCCAAAGAATGCAAAGTGGCACTGAAAAATTCATGAATAAATGCAAAAGGAAATCTGAAAAGTCAGATATGATGACAACAATATAAATGGAAAAATTATAACAAAAAAATGAAACTAACTGCTGTGTAATGATAATGACTAAGCTTGTCCTGGAAGGAGAGATGAGAAAAATGTACCTTATTACAGAGGCAGGGGACTAAGGATGTAGGATGCCACTTACACTGTTTTACTCAACTACTGTAATTGAATTTCTTGTTCTCTCCTTTTTTTTCCCCTTTCCCTTTCCTCTTTTCTCCTCTCTCTTTTATATTTTTTTTTAAGTAATGATGGCTCTCTGGGAGCTGCTAGAAGGCAAATTTTGGCTCAATATAGTAGCAAACTTGCTAACAATCAGAGTTTTTCAACAAGGAAATGAGCTGACTGACTCACAAAGTAATGAGCTCCTAGAGTATCCTCACGAATGATGGAGGACTGGTATGACTCTAATAGAAAGTATATCTATAGGGACGACTAGGTAACACTGGATAGAGCACAGGCCTGGAGTCAGGAGTACCTGAGTTCAAATCTGGCCTCAGACACTTAATAATTACCTAGCTGTGTGGCCTTGGGCAAGCCACTTAACCCCATTTGCCTTGCAAAAACTAAAAAAACTAAATATATATATATTATCTCATGACCACTATGTCCCAACTTTCAGGTTTTTATGTTTCCATGATTTTGAATTGGGCCAAAGGAAGTATAAGAAATCTCAGACCTGTCTGCCCTGGGGCAGGTATCCTAAATTCCTCAGTTCACCACTCCCCCAACCTCCAAAGCTAATCAGGTTACAGATGTATTAAGAGTGAACTCACTCTCCTAGACAGGACCTAAGAGACTAGTGAGAATACAAGAGCTGAGAGCAGATGAAAGATACAATACTGACAGAGTGCCTAAACATCATCATCATCATCATCATTATTATTATTACTCCTATTACTATTACTACTACTATTATTATTATTATTATTATTATTATTATTATTATCATCATCATCATCATCATCTCCTTCCTGGCACTATTAGACTCTTTCCAAGGTTTCAACTCCTCCTCCATGCCACTCTGCAAATATATAACCCATTAGTTTTAGTCTGTTTGCCATCATCTTGCCTCAGGCTTAGGAGCAAACTCCCTCCTTTTCTCAGTAGGTAAACTGAGGAAGGAAGAGAGGGAGGGGAAGGAGAAGGCAACTAAAAGTACCTGACAGTGTTGTGTTTTAAGTAAGAATTCTAGAAATCTGATTCACTAAGGGAGATACTATCAAATGAGACAATTTACAACTTACAAACATTTTACAGTCTGTATTTTACTTATGCAGCAGAATATTTAAGATCCAATCAATAGGGGTGGCTAGGTGACACAGTGGATAGAACACCTACCCTGGAGTTAGGAGTACCTAAGTTCAAATCCAGCCTCAGACACTTAATAATTACCTAGCTGTGTGGCCTTGGGCAAGCCACTTAACCCCATTTGCCTTGAAAAAAAAAAAAAACTAAAAAAAATCCAATCAATCAATCAACAAACATTTATTAATTACCTACTATAGGCCAGGCAGGACAGGACAGCTTGGTGGTGAGGTAGATAGGGTACCAAGCCTAGAGT
This sequence comes from Macrotis lagotis, assembly GCF_037893015.1. NCBI lineage: Eukaryota > Metazoa > Chordata > Mammalia > Peramelemorphia > Peramelidae > Macrotis > Macrotis lagotis. The sequence goes on from NC_133666.1 coordinate 308,529,748, forward strand.
CAGGAAGACTCATCTTTGGGGGTTTAGATCCTGCCTCAGTTACTTACTGTGTGACCCTGGGTTTGCCTCCGTTTCTTTAGCTGTAAAATGAACTGGAGAAGAAAATTCTAGTATCTGCCAAGAAAACCCTAAACTGGGTCACAAAGAATGGGACATGACTGAAAAACAACTGACTATATCAGTTGCTAAATACTAGGGATATACAAAGATGCAAAAGACAATCTATGCCCTTGAGGAGTCTACAATCTACTAAGGCTACAGAAGGGCTAATTCTCTTATCTACCTCCTCTGACATATCATAATACCTTGTACCTCTCTTATTATCCTCTTACCAGTATACTCTTACTATCGTCCTCTATCTCTTCTGCCCAAAACCCCATGAGAAGGCTTTTTACAATAGGCATCTCCATTTCCTCTCCTCTCATTCCTTTAACTCTCTACAATCTGGTTTACAATCTCATCTTTCAACCGAAACTGTGCTCTCCAAAGTTACCACTGATCTTCTAATCTCAATCCTCTTTCGTCTTGACCTCTCTGCAGCTTGGATGTACACGCTCTGCCTTGATACACTTTTTTCTGGTTTTTCAAGACACCACTCACTCTCTCTCCTGGCTCTCCTCCTACCTGACCTTTACTGAATGCTCATCCAGATCACATCCCCCAACAGTAAGGTTTACAAGGGTGCCCTCTCTTCTCCCTCAAAACTCCTTCAATTGGTGATCTCCTCTGCTCCTAAGGATTTAAACACCACCTCTTTGTTGACAATTCCTAAATCTACCAATTCTGCCCTAATCTCTCTGCTGACTTCTGATCTCACTTCTATAGCTACTTTTCAAACATCTAGAACTGATGTCTTTTAAACTCAATGTGTCCAATATGTAACATTGTTTGTCCATTTCCCCTTTGCATCATCTCTTGAATATGTTTTCTTCTCTCCTCTGATACCAGCAACCCATCACCTACTGCAATAGCTTGTCCGTGGTCTCTGCCTCTGTCACAGTTCCACTCCATCGCTGATTCAGTTATCAAAGTGATTTTCCGAAAGTACAGGTATTGTGTAATCTCCCCTCTCCTACTCAATAAACTCCAGTGGTTCCCTATTAAATGCAAAATCCTGTCTGGCATTCAAAGTTCTTCATGACCTGCCCCCCCCAACACACACACACCTCCTTTCCACTCTTCTTATACCATAGTCCTGCTGTACATGCTTCAATCTAGGGATCACTGACTGCTCCATGAACAACACATGCCAACTCTCATCTCCAAGCATTTTATTCTGGCTGCCTCTTATGACTTGAAAGTTCTTTGTCCTCATTATCACTGGCTTTCCTTATTTTCTTCAGGTCCTTACTAAAATCTCACTTTCTACAGGAAGTCCCACCTCCTCTTAAGCACCTTCTTTCTCTTAATTATTTCCTATCATGTGTACTGGTAAAGATGTTTTTTGGCCCCAAATGCAAGATTTTACTTTTATCTCTACTGAATTTCTACTTTGATTCAGTCCAATATTTGAGCCTGTTGAAATCTTACCATTTATCAAAATCTGCTTTCTATCAGTCATTTGTGTATATGTCCATCCTTTACTGGACTGTAATCTCCTAGAGAATGGTGACTCTCTTATGCATCTTTTAATTATGCCATATTATCTAGAACAATGTCTTTCATATGAGTGTATGTTCAATAAATGTTTGTAGAATGCTTTAGTATTCTAAGAATTTGTGATTTTATCAATGTTGTCAGTCTCTCTCGGCATCCCACAAAACAGGTAGCAGAAGTCTTCATGAGATCCTTTAGCTGAAAAGTTCTGGCGTTGAGCCTCTCTAAACTTAGTTAGACTAGTCTTTGGGCAACACACATTCCATCACCAGACCCAAAGTCAAAGCTTTCAGGCTTGGCCAGATCTGTAAGAACCCGAGTTTGCCTGGAACACTTTCAAGAATTCAGAATTATTTCCACACCACAATGAGGCACCAGAAAATTACTTTAGGAGGAACATTTTTATACTGTGACTTATATTCTTTACTTCTGTACCTACCATTCTATTAGACTATAATCTTCCTGAGGAAAAAGACTAAGTATGCCTCATTTATATCTATATTCCACTGCATCTGGGGTCATCTCCAGTCATCCTGACCTGTGTCCTTCCAACTGGAGTCAGATGACCTTGGAGGAGAGTGAGCAGTTGTGACTTTGCACAGCTCTGTCTCACTTAAATCCAATTCACTTTTAAGTCAAGACATACCCTTCCTAATGTCATTGGTCCTCTTGGAGAATGAAGGCGAAACAACCCCTATAGTATGTAGTGCAACATTTTTTTCACTTAATAGGAGCTTAGTTGAAGCCCCTACTAAATTGAATAAATAGCATCCAAAACCTCTTTAACAAATATTAACAAAAAACTGCTACCTGGAAACAGAATTAGACATTTTTTTCATCTGGAATGGGAACAGAAGGGTAGAGCCAAGGTTCTCAGACCTTCAAGGAAATGAAAGATCTGGAAAAGGGGCATTTTTTTTCTGTTCCCTCCAGTGACAGAACCCTAAAAGTTGCAGCCTGCATCACAAAGGGGGTATGTCTTCCCAGAAAGATGGTGTCCCAGAAAGAAGCTCAGTTTGTCTTATGCTAGTTACGGTTTTAACCATGTCATACATGTTTTCACAAAAAAAAAAAAGATGTTATCTTTTCATATAAAAATTCAGTAGAATGAGGGCTGAATGAAGAAGCCTAGACTTTTTAGCATCAGCCAACACCGAGTTTGAATTCTATTTTACTGTATGGTTTTGGCTAAGTCTCTTCCCTTCTCTAGAGGAAGGTTTCCTCATCTCTACAAAATGAAGGTATTGAATTAGATGACCTCTAATGGTCTCTTCCAGCTCTCTAAGATGCTATGATCTCAGTCATTCTGAAGATGACTTCTTGTAGAGCTTAAGAATCTATATTACAGCACAAGATCATTGATTTCAAGATCTATAAATCATAAACAGGGAAAAGAAACAGAAGACTTAAAACACCTTTAAACTTGGCTTTTTTAATTTTAAAAAATCTATTACAGATACATTAAATTAATTTAGCTTTAATGAGGTAACTAAAAACCATTAATACCCTTTGGGGATAAACCAGGCCCTCTGCAGCCTGAGATTCCTAGCCAGATCCCAGAAACCCATCTATGGGTATTTTATCAACTCTCTTACTTATTTCTCATCTGAGTTTTCTACCTTGTGACTAGTGTGCTTCCAACTCCTCCTTCACAGAGACCTATATCTACTTTTGGTTTTTTTGTGCCTGCCGGGAAATGGATCAAATGGAACAGCATTAGACCAAAGAGTCAGAGACCCCTGTTCAAGGCTGGGTTTCCAAGGGCTGCTTCATGTTTCCTGTGGCTGGTTAGCTTTTGGTGGTAATAAAGGGCAGAACCATGAAAAACACAGGTTTTTAGACTCAAAATCCAAATTCAATACTTGGGAATAAAAAGATGAGCAAAATATGCTCCCTGCCAAGCTAGAAGAGATCAACAACAGATCATGATGAGAAAGGGGTCAGGTATGATAAATGCTTTGAGAGCTAAGAGTGGGGGAAAGGGAGGAGGGAGCTATGAGAATAGCTTGTCACTAAGAAAAATTGGAGTGAGCTCAGGAGCTGGGCCAGACAGATGACCTCTAATGTCCCTTCGAGCCTTAAATTCATAATTATAAGATCCCATGTCCGGTTTTCTCTGGTCTCAGTTTTTTCTTTCTTTCTTCCTTCCTTCCTTCCTTCCTTCCTTCTTTCTTGGTTTTTGTGAGGTAATGGGATTAAGTGACTTGCCCAAGGTCACACAGTTAGTAAGCATCGAACATCTGAGGTCAAATTGGAACTCAGGTCCTCCTTACCCCATGGTCAGTGCTCTATCTACTGTACCACCATCTGTTCCCTTGGTTTCTCCTGATACAAAAACAGAAAGGTTGGACAAGGTAACCTCTAAATTCCCTTCTAGTAGTAATCTTACACAGTGTTCATTAACTGAATGAATCAACAAGAAGAATCACAACTCAAAAGTCTGAGCTCTTCAGAGCCACATCGTTTGGATGATGGGGACAAATACCCCCAAACAAGCACCAAGCTAGCAGTAGATCTAGAGATGTTCACCTCAGGGGCAGCTGGGGGGTGGAGCAGTAGATAGAGAATTGGACCTGGTGTCAAGAGGACCCGAGTTCAGAACCAATTTCAGACACTTGATACTCGCTAGCAAAAGAGAGTAAAGAAGGAAGGGAGGGAGGAAAGAAAGGAGGGAGGGAGGGAGGGAGGGAGAAAAGGAGGAAGAAGGGAAGGAGGGAAAGAAGGAAGGAGGTAGGAAGAAAAGGAATGGAAGGAAGAGAAAGGAAGAATGAAAGGGAAAGAGGGAAAGAGGTTAGGAGGAAGGGAGTAAGAAAAAAAAGAGGCTCACCTCAGCCTGAACAAATGCCACAAATCCCTTATCTAAAAAGGAAGGAAACTTCCCATGACTTCTTATACATCCCTGAACTGTTACACCTTAGACTAAGAGGGGATTTTAGGGATAACTCTCCCTACTTATCATATTCACACTGATTTAGAGCTAGAAGGGACTTTCCTTCATCTAGGCCAACTCTCTCATTTTACAAATGAGGAAATGGAGCTCCAAAAAGAATAAATGTCTTGGCCTAGATGACAAATGAAATCAGTGGTAGAACCAGGAGTCTTGCCTGGATTCTCCTTCTGGTAAATGCCCTGTTCAACTTTAAGGGGTTGCCTGAGATGACAGCAGAGTCAAACAGAAGAAAATGTTGAATATCTATATGAACAGACAAAGAACTTCCATCTTGAATGGCCAACAAAAAAGTTAGCTGTGGCTCAGGAAGAAATGTTACAGAGTCTCTTGGGATACATGATTTCTTTACTTAGAATACTTACAACCTGGCATTCAAAGCCCTTCAAAATGTGCCTGCCTTTTTCTATTTCAAACTTTATTTCATAATATTTCCAAGCTATCTGCATTGTATTAACCATCACTGCTTGTATTACCTATTATGAGTACTTAAAATATTTACTGTATCTGAAATGGTCTTCTACATTCTCTATCTCTGCCTGTTGGAATCTTCCTTCAAGACTAAATTCAGAGACTACCACCTCTATAAAGACTTCTCTGTTTCTTCCAGTTAAGAACAATTTTTCCTTCCCTAGACCTATCACTTTACATCTTTTTTTGCTTTCATATTCCATCTTGAATTATATAATGTAGTTGCGTATGTATTCTTTCCTGCCTGCTAAATTTTGACTTGCTAAAGGAAGGGATGGTATATTTAGTAATCTTTGTATCTTCTCCACCAGTCTTTCATATGATCCTTGGCACAAAGTATAACAAACATTTGTTGGCTGAATAAAAAAAAATCTGTTTAATTCATGTTAAGTGGTTTAAAATGTTGATGTACCTAAATTAAACAGTCACATTAATTCAACAAACATATGAGCACCTACTCTGTTTAACCTGCAAAAGTATGTTGATATTATTACATTAAAGTGAAGGCTATTAAAAATATTTTCATCCCTTTTAAATCCATCCTGCGGCTCAGCTCAGTTCCCAGAATCTCTACCACATAGACCAAAACACTAATCACTTCAGAGATTCCTCCAGTTCCTCAGGGGAGTGAGTTGATGTCTCTGGTGTCCTATCTATATAACTTAGAATATAAGCCCTGGGGGCAAAACCACATCTTCCTCAACTAAAGAGAACCCTAAACACCCTGTTGCTGCTTGGCAAACAAACAGCAACCTCCAGGCAGGTCAGGTTTGGCTTCAGTGGAGAAATCATCAAGGTATTTTCATCATTTGCAATCTGCCTCCCTTCTCCAAAGGTAAGGTTTGCGTATCAAGGCTGCTAGTTAGGTGTCAAATCCCAGGTGCCCCAAAATTCCAAAAGCAACCTTTTGCTTCCATTCTCAAGAAATGGGCAGGTGAAAGTTTATTTTGAGCAGTACCTCCAGTACTGACCTTTTTTCCTAACCTTTCCTCTCTGTTATCTCTCTCTTTTCCAGTGTCCTCTCACACTCAGGTATTTTGCACATGCTAGTAGGGAAACAGAATGATCAAATGATATGCGAGTCCTTCTATGCCATCTAATTCAATCTCATTTTGCAAGTGAGAAAATTAAGACTGAGAGAAGACAAGAATTTAGGCTTGCCCAAGGTCAAGAAGCTAAGTTAATGGCAAAATCCAGGTTTTCTGATTTTTAATCTTTGCCTTTCCACAGTACTGTGCCCCTTCCACAGTACTGTGCCCCCCCCACCTGAAAACAGTGACCAATGATAGCTTAAACTATGAGGGTAAGGAGATTCTAAGAGAGAATAAAAACATGATCTTAAATCATGGCCCTGACCTTCAAGGATTAACTGTATGAGATGGTGAGGATGACAGGAAGAAAATCAGGTCAATGTCCTAAAGACCTTGAGCTGGACAGGACCTTAGAGGTCACCTAATTCAAATCCCTAATTTTACCTATGAGGAAACTGAGATCCCCCAAAATGAAACGACTTATTCAAAGTCACCAAATTAAGTAGCAGGGTCAGGAGTCGAACCTAGGCCCTCTGCCTCCAAAGCAAGACCTCTTATCATTTGGTTGACTGGGGATGTGTTGAGGGTAGGGCAATATTAATCCCATGATATGGATGTGAACCTCTCTCTCCTGAACTCCTCTCCACAGTCACACACTGATTCAAAAATGAATCTCACGTCAGTCATCCATTCTCCTACCTGTTAAGAATTTCATTTTTTTGTGCATAGCCCTTTGATCCAGCAATATCACTACTGGGTCTATACCTTGAAGAGATGATGAGAAAGGGTAAAAACATCACTTGTACAAAAACATTCATAGCAGCCCTGTTTGTAGTGACAAAGAATTGGAAAGCAAGTAAATGTCCTTCAATTGAGGAATGGCTTAGCAAACTGTGGTATATGTATGTCATGGAACACTGTTGCTCTATTAGAAACCAGGAGGGATGGGATTTGCATGAACTGATGCTGAGTGAGATGAGCAGAACCAGAAAAACACTGTACACCCTAACAGCAACATGGGGGTGATGATCAACCTTGATGGACTCGCACATTCCATCGGTGCAACAACCCAGGACAATTTTGGGCTGTCTGCAATGGAGAATACCATCTGTATCCAGAGAAAGAACTGTGGAGTTTGAACAAAGACCAAGGACTATTACCTTTAATTTAGGGGGGGAAAAAAAAACCTGATATCTTATTGTCTGATCTTGCTATCTCTTATACTTTATGCTTCTTCCCTAAGGATATGATTTCTCTCTCATCACACTCAATTTGGATCAATGTATACCATGGAAACAATGTAAAGATTGGCAAATTGCCTTCTGTGGGGGGGTGGGGGAGGGAAGTTAAGATTAGGGAAAAAACTGTAAAACTCAAAATAAATAAAATCTTTAGGAGTTAAAAAAAAAAGAATTTCATTTTTTGTAATGTTATTTAGTCCTTTGCATGTCCAACATCTTTTAAACTTTCTTGCTTAAGAGATAAGGCTTCTGAGTCAAAATTGTTACCCATACTGACTTCAAACCTCCTGAATAATGACCTACACAGGGCCAATTTCAAAAAGTATGCAGTCATCAAATGTCTATTATGAGGATCTAATAATCAGGATATAGAAGGAATCAACATAGATTCATATTTTTACACGTATACATATACATATGCATAGACCAGAGTCACTTCCTAAAGGACAGCTGGTCAAAGGATATGAGTAAACAGTTCTCAGAAGAAGACACGAATAACAGTTTTATGAAGAACTGCTCAAAATCATTGAAAATAGAAAAATTGAAGATCAAAACAGCTCTGAGGTTTTATATCATACACAGAAATAGTCAATAATGGAGCAGTTGTGAGACAACAGGTATTATTAGAGCAGCAGTAAATTGGTCTAACCATTCTGGGAAGCAATTTGGAATTATGCTTTCATAATGAATAAAATGCCCATATATCTTTTGTCCCAGAGACTGCCTTTCTACATACACCTTCAAAGAAATCAAAGACATAATAAAGATCCTATATGTGTCAAAATATTCATAGCAGCACTATTAGTGGTGGCAAAGAAGTAGAAACAAGGTATGTATCAATCAGAAAGAAGATAAATTGTGGTATATGAGTATAATGGAATGTTTCTAGGCTTTGAGAAATTATGACTATGAAAACACAGAGCAGCATAGGAAGACATAATATGAACTGATGCAGAGTGAAGAATCAGGAAAATAACATGCAAAATAACTACTACAAAGTAAATGAAAATAAGATAAACCTGAAATTGAATGCTATATAATTATAATGAACAAGCTTAGGCTGGAAGAAGAACTGGAAAACATAGTCTACCTTTCTTCTTGGTAGAGGTGAAGGATGATTGGCGTGGAATGTTGGTTATACCATGCAGAAATATATAATATGTTGAAAGGTTTTGCTGAACCACTTTTTCCCCCTCTTTCTTTCAAAATCTTTGCTGTAAGAGAAAATTCTTTGGGTAGGAAAAAAACAGAAATATATTTGGAAATGAAGATGACGTTAAAAAAATTTTATCTTAATATTTTATTTTATTTCTCCCCAGTTACATATAAAAGCAAGCTTTAACATTAAAAACAAAACATATAAATGAAAAATAAGAGCAAAATAATAAAACCTATGCAAACATGGACAAAAATTGTAATCTTCCCCATGTTCCCGAGCCTCCTTTCTTGACCTCAGAAAAATATAAATTCCTCAAGAATATAAATACTTGCCCTGACAAACACTTAAACCAGAATAAATACTATCCAGTTCCTAATGTATTCAAGAATATGGATTCTCTAACATACTACTTTTGTGATCTCTTCACTGGGCCAACCCTAATGGGAAATAGCTCTTCGAATCCTTAAAGAACATAGAAAAGATGACTGGATTCTTCTGAGAAAAAAAAGATTTTGTAAGGGATGAAGATAGAGAGGTATTTTCTCTCCTATTTCATTCAACATGCTCCCAATAAGACCAATCTAATATAACATGTTTTTATTAAACTTACAGTGTTAGAAGGGATTTTATAGCTATCTGAGTCCAAGCTCTACACTTTACAGATGAGGAAACTGAGGGCCAGAGAAACTATGTTACTGGTCTACGGATCACATAGTTAATCTGAGACAGGATTTAAAGGTATCCTGCCTTGGGCAAGCCACTTAACTCCATTTGCCTTGCAAAAACCTAAAAAAAAAAAAAAAAAAGGGTATCCTGACAGTCATGTCCTACACTCCAATTTCTATGTCACTTAGTTGCCTCTAAAAAAAAAAATAAACATACTGAAAAAGGGAATTGAAATCCAAAATAGGTGAGGAAATGATAAGAGAAATACTATCTGCTCTCAATGATTTTAAGACAAACTGAAGATGAACATGAAGGTAAGTAATTTAGAAAGACTACAAAACCATGACATGGTCCTGTAGGGACTGTGTTAGGAACAACAAACATTCAAAACAAGGTGAGTCTGGCAGAAAATTTCAAGAACAAGAGAAATGTTTTTTTAAATAGAGAAAAGACAAAAAAAATGGTTGCTTAGAATGTTACCAGATGATATTAGACAAGGGAGTAAAAATAGCAATACTCAATTCTTATTTCTTTTCTGTTTTCTTAGCTAAGAAGAATATCTTTGGACTGGAAAGGACAACACACAAATGACTAAAAGGTTACAGAATCCTAAAATAAATAGTTAGATACAAGATGTGCTCTCAAGTAATGAGCCTCAGATGAATCACATCTGAGGCTACAGCAGAATCACAGAGTGGTAACAGTCATCAAGTCCAGTCCATACACAAAAGAAGGAAGTCCCAACATAGCATACTCAACAAATAGTAATCCAGCTTTTGTTTCACCTTTGAATAGTTCTAATTGGGATTCTCTCCCTACCATCACCCATATCAAGACTAAATTTTCTTCTTTGAGACTTACACCATTCAACTCCCAACTAAAATTCTATCTTCTACAGGAAGCCTTTCCCAATCCTCCTTAGTAGTGCCGTCCCTCCATTGATTATCTCCAATTTATCCTGTATATATACTGTTTGTACGTAATTTTTTGCATGTTGTCTCCACCTAATATTAGATGGTGAATTTCGTAAGAGCAGAACTATAAAAATAAATGTTTTTAATTGATTGGCTTCTGGGAAATCAAATGATATGAACCTAATTTTTCCTTCATGAGAGTCCCTCACATACTTGAAGTAAGCTATCATGTTCCCCTAGTCTTTTCCCCAGGGTTAACCTGACCAGTTCCTTCAATGGATGATTCTTATACGTCATGAAATTAAGGCTCTTCATCATCCCATTCCTCTTCTCCAGACATTTTCCAACATTTCTAATGATAAAATTGTCTTTCTTAAAACAAGAAGTCTAGAAAAGGGAACACAGCACTTCATCTGAGGTCTGACAAAGCCTAAATTCAGTAGGTTATCACTTCCTTACCTCTTCATTAACAAAAATTGCATTAACTCTTCCGTCTGCTGCATCACCTTACTGACTCATATCGAGCTTTCTCTTGCTTTTCAAAACCACTACCATCTTCCCCTGCCTCTCTTATCTTGCATTTCTGAAGTTGATTTTTTGGTACCCAAATACAAAACTTTACATTTGACCGAATGGAATTTTTACCTAATTAGATTCAACCCAATGTTCAAACCTGTTAAGATGCTTTCAGAGCCTGACTCTCTCACCCTGTAAGTCAGAGAACCCTTCAAGCTTTGTGTTATCTTCAAATTTAATGTGAGGATAGATCATTCATGCTTTTTTTGATAAAAGCAATACACAATACACAACTAAGCATAAATTCCTGGGGGACTCCACTGGAACTCTTCTATAAAACTTCAGAGCCACTGTCAATGATTTCTAAAAGATTGGAAAACAGAAAGGGGCAATTGTTGTCCTAATATTCAAAAATGGGAAAAGATTGGTCTGCAAACTATAGGTCATCTTATTTGACTTCAATTCCTGGCCAAAATCTCTAATATTAACTAGATAGCTAGTGAAAAATAAGAAAAGGAAGCACAGATCACCAGCTTCTAGTATGTCTTCCTCAAGAATAAAATTGAGTATCCCAGACTACCTTAATTTCTTTCTTTTGTATGGGGGGGGAAGAAAAGGAGGAATGAGAGAAAATAGGCAAAGTTACTAGAGGGATTGTCATAGCTAAAGTTTAACGTAGATTTTTAGGAAGCATTTAGCAAAGTCTATCATGCAGTCTTTGTGCATAAGATGGACGGACAGACAAGAGTATTTTAGTATTTAGAATTATATGAATCATAGGACCTAAAACTTTAAGGGGTTGCCTGAGATGACACCAGAGTCAAACAGAAGAAAATGTTGAATATCTATATGAACAGACAAAGAACTTCCATCTTGAATGGCCAACAAAAAAGTTAGCTGTGGCTCAGGAAGAAATGTTACAGAGTCTCTTGGGATATATGATTTCTTTACTTAGGATATATGATTTCTTTACTTAGAATACTTACAACCTGGCATTACTAATAACTTAAATTGGAAAGGGATCTTTTTTCTTAGCCCTAAGCTGTTTAACATCTTTACCAGTTATTTAGATAACAGTATATGTGGCATGCTTATCAACTTTGCAACTGAAAATGAGATCGTTTCTTTCATAATTCTGTATGGATGAAAGGATTCTTAACTAAACCAAGGAGAGAGAACCACAAAAGATAAACAATTTAGACTATACAGAATTAAAGCTTTTGAATAAATAAAATCAAGGGAGATAGAAATAGATGAGATGTTTCTGTAGAAAAAATGTTTGTGCCAAATATCACCAATAATATTTGACATCTAAAACATATGGGGAATTGATATAAATCTGAATTATCAAATGCTAGTCCTCAAAAAAGAAAAAAAAGAATAATTGAAAATAACAAATGATGCTCTGAAGACATGTTTCAAGTGACTAATGGTATGATAAATACAAATTCAAAAACCTCTGAGGTTTCAATTCACAGGATGCAAATTGATAAAGATAGTTAAAAAAAGATAGTAAAGATAGTAAAAAAATGAGAACAATTAACATTAGATCATCCTTATGGTGGTCTAATACACTACTGGCAGGCTTGAGAAATAGTCTCAAGCATTCTGGATATCAATTTGGATTTATGCCAGAAAAGTGACTATACTGTCCTTATCCATGACTTAACAATCCTACTCTTGAGCATATAGAAATCAAAGAAAGAATCAAAGGGCCAATATGTACTGAAACAGTCATAGCAGTGCTCCTACCTACTCATAGTAAAAAAACTGTAAACTGTAAAGTGGGTGCTATCAGTTGGGGAATGGTTAAAAAAAATCCTATGTTAAAGAAATGTGATTGAATATTACTATACAGCAAGAAATTACAAATAGGAGAAATTCAGAGACAGGAAGATATGTATGAATGGATTCAGAGAGGAGTAAATAGAACAATATATACATGTCAATGGGATGATCAACAAAAAAGAAGGCAAGACTATGTAGCTGAAAAACAATGATGATCCTAGAGAACAGATAAATATTCCTTCTCCTCCTTCCCTCCCCATTGCCTCACAAAGGAAAGGACCCTAAGGAAAGAATATTGGGTATACTAGATGTTGCCATTATATCAAATGTTGTTGCTGAATTGCTTTCCTTTGTCACAAGAGGAGCTTACTCAGGGGGAGGAGAATGAAATGGCTGTAAAGCTATCCATAAAATGCATGGGGGGGGGGGTAGGAGTTAGGGAACACTGGTTCATTCTGTCTTGCCCATGAAAGATCAGCACAGAAGTTTGACCTGATCCATTTCTGACCAATTCTAATTTGCCCTTATAAGGTAAACTGATTCTCTCCACCCTCAATTCCTCACTGGAAGGATGAAGGGGGATAATACTCATCATATTTTTTCTGAACTTGGTGCAATCATTTTTAGTTCTGCTGAAGCTCTGAACTTCTGAGCTCAAATCATCCACCAACCTCCTGCCCAGTAGCAGGATTATAGGCAGCTGCTACTACCCCTGAGCTTCTTTTTTCACCATACTGATTTTTCAGATGACATACCGAAAACTAACACACTGGAAAACAAAGATTCAAAAGATCAAATGGGATAGGAGCTAGGGGCTAGAGACCAATCTGTAACTTCTTGGGGCGGGGGGGGGGGGGGGGGGAGCTATTAGATGAAAATGTCACCTCTTCCAATACAGGCTGATATTTTCCATTTAATTTATAGTCTTTAGAGAGTTGCCTAGATCACTGAGAAGTTAGATGACTTTTCCAGAGTCACACAGCCAGGTATGTTAAGAAACCAAACCTTAATTGAAGTTTTTAAGGGCTCCAAAGCTAGCTAGCTCTTTTGACACTATACCAAGAGTATGCTATAAGGGGTGGCTAGGTGGCCCAGTGTCTAAAGCACCGGCCCTGGAGTCAGGAGTACCTGGGTTCAAATCCGGTCTCAGACACTTAATAATTACCTAGCTATGTGGCCTTGGGCAAGCCACTTAACCCCGTTTGCCTTGCAAAAAACTAAAAAAAAAAAAAAAACCCAAAGAGTATGCTATAATACCTTAAAAAGCTAATACAGCTTTAGAAGAATTTAATAATCTCAATGTTCCCTACTCTAGTCAAATCACCTTTGAAATACTGTGCTCAATTATGAGTGGCACAATTTAGAAAGGACATTTGTTCATTGACACTTTCTTGCTTTCAAATTTTTTTAAGGCAATGGGGGTTAAGTGACTTGCTCAAGGTCACACAGCTAGGCAACTATTAAGTGTCTGAGGCCGGATTTGAACTCAGGTATTCCTGACTCCAGGGCCAGTGCTCTATCCTCTGTGCCACCCAGCTGCCCCAGGAAGGCCATCTGTTAAAAGAAGAAGATGCTACTGAACGTAAAAAGGGCCTTGAGATCAATTCATATTGAGAAGTGACTTTAGAAAATAAGGGCATTTCAAACGGAGAAAAAAAATTATTGAACAGGAAAGTGATCTTAAAGTATTGAAGGGCAGTAGGATGGAAAAGGGAGCAGACTTGTTCTGCAGAGATAAAGAGAGAAAAATCTTTGAGCAGTGGGTAGAACCTAGAGGTTTACTGAAGAAGATATGATAAGGAAACTCAAAAATTGGAAGGGGCTGCCTCCATCCACAAAAGGTTTCCCCTCAGTACAGCTCTTTACAAGCAAAGACTGGATGGCCTTGTCACATAGAATGAAAAATGGATTCTCATTCAGGGAAGATTCCAAGAGTGGCCTCTGAGCTCCCTTCAAGCCTTGAGCCTTTGTCCTCAAGTATTTCTGCTTTAGGTAGCTAAAGAACAACTTTGTCTTGCTTATAAAATAAGATTATTCAAAATAATTCAGAAAGATCAGAGGAAATCTATTTTTAGCTAGGCTAAAGCCCTCTGGCCTCTTCCACTTGTGGTCTTGATGCTGAAAAAGATTCCTCTGCAATCTCCTAGTACCAGACCAACTTTGGGTCTAAACAGCACATCTCTCAGTTATATTTGAGCAGCCTTGCAGAATTTGTTTCTGCTAAGTAGTCAAAATTTCACAGTATTTCTGAGTAAGAAAATAGCAGAGAGTGATCAGAATAAGAATTATCTGGCTAAAAAGGGGAACTTTAGGCCTAGAAAGGAAGACTTAGGAGGGACATCATTATCATCATAGCTGACATTTATATATAGTCTACTATGTTTCAAAGACAACTTGGTGACACGGTGAGCAGGGCACTGCTCCTGGAGACAGGAGGATCTGAGTTCAAATTCAGCCTCAGACACTTACTAGTGGTGTGACCCTGGGCAAGTCGCTTATCCCTATTTACCTCAGTTTCCTCATCTGTAAAATGAGCTGGGGAAGGAAAAAGCAAACCACTCCAGAATCTTTGTCAAGAAAATCCCAAATGGGTCAGAGAGACTGACATAACTGAAACAATTCAACATCAACAAAATTATTTGCCAGGCCCTGTTCCATATGCTTTAGACATATTATTTCATTTGAACTGTATAATAACTCTGGGAGTTAAGAACTATTTTAACAACTCATTTCACAGTTGAGGAAACTGAGGTAAACTGAGATTAAGTGACTCTCCCCTCTGAAGGGTTGTCCTGGGGAAGAGGAAGCAGATGCTTTCTACTGTAGCTCCAGGGAACTGAACTAAGATCAATGGTTGTCAATTAAAAGGAGGTGACTTGAGGTTCAACAGTAGGAAATACCTTCTAATAACCAGAATTGCCAAATAACAGATTCTGGAGAATAGACTGCTTTGTGTGATTGTGAGCTCTCTGCCACTGGAAGTATTCAAAGCAGAGGAAAGATGATTGATTATCTGTTAGGGAGTCTGAAGAAAGGCCTCCTCAATTAGATTCCAGGAGTTTTCAAGCTTAATTTACCACTGTTATAATTAAAAGGAAGGGGTGGAAAAAACAAGAAAGAAAACAAATTAATTGATCCAAGGATTCTTAGTTTCAGAGGTTAAAGTGGGAAATGCAAGTGTGGCAAAAGACAGACATGGAAAAAAAAGGAGATTGATATTTATTTCTGTTTTCCTGATGAGGAAACTGAAGTACAAAAAAGTTCAGTGAAATAGTAAGTAGCACTGTCTGATTTAGCAAGTTGTTATCCCAGCTCTGAGGCCAGTGTTCTATGGTTTCACAGTGAGTAGGACTGGATTTGGCAGAAAACCCCAGTGAGCCATAGTCTGACAACTAAAACGATTCAATATCAACAACAACAAGAATTATTTGCCAGGCCCTGTGCTACGTGCTTTAGACGTATTTCATTTGAACCTCATAAGAACCCTGGGAGATAGGAAATATTTTAGCAACTCATTTCACAGTTGAGGAAACTGAGGTAAACATAGCACATAGAGATATATGAACATTGGCAGCATGAAGCTATGGCATCCATTGCAGGTAAGGGAAAAGAAGGCATCTTTTTTACAAAAATTCTCCTAATGGAAATTAGCAATGGAAGCTTTCATCTCTTTTTCAAGGGGGCTCTTTCCTTAAGAAGCATATCCCTGGAATTGAAAATGGCTTTTGTCTTGCCTGAAAAAAAAAAAGGTGGGGTGAGGGGTAAATTAGGTCACACATCAGCAGCTCTAGAGTCAAGAGAATGAGTTCAAACCCAGCCTGAGATAGTTGCTACTTATTGACTGGGTGACTTGGGTAAATCACCTAATCCTAGTTGCCTTGGGGAAAAAGAAAAAAGAAAAACATAGTCCTGTGTAGATCTAGCAACACAGATCGTACAGTTCATTTTAAGAAGATTTTAGAAATTTTTATCACTGGCAGCATCAAGGTTACTAAGTTTTCTGTAGTTGGGATTTTTGTTCTTCTCTCTCTCCCTAACTCACTATGATGAACTAGAATCCCTATACCAGAAATATATTTATAGAGGTAAACTAAATAAGCAAAGGGTGAAGAGTATGGGAAATATCTGGACAGTCTCAGGCAACGTCAAGTCCATGGTTTATGGACAACTGTCAAAATGACCCTGATTGTAGGGCTTCACCCCCAAACTGTGGCAGTCTCCTAGCCTAGCTAAAATCTGGTTCAAAATTCACCTCCTTCAGAAAGCCTGTTCTCATCAAACTCACAATGTCCCTGAAACTCTTCCCCCCAACATACATATTACTGTAATCTGCATCCCTGCACCACTATCCATACCCATTTCATCTAGAGTAGAATATGTGGTCCTTCTCTCCCTGTATCATTCTCAATCTTCTTAATGAAAAGAGCAAAGAAGAGAAAATCCCAAAAAAAGCGCCAAGGATGGCTAGACAACATTTCCAAGATCCCACAGTGAGTTAGGTAAGAACTGGTCAGTTCTAGCTACCATGGCCTCTCTCACAAAGCAGCAGGACTTCCCTACATCAGCAATAAAGAAATTTTGCTCTACTTAAAGAGTTTTCACACATCTTTAAATCTTTTGCTCTCAAACCCACTGGTTTAGGTTCTCCCTCCATCTGGACTAGTTTTCTTCATTAATTTAATATTTTCAATTTTAATAAACTTATTACAACAACCTGGATTTGGCCACCATGAACTAAGGCTTGTCAGGGGCATAGAAATGAAAGGTACAATGGAAAACTCAAAGAGATTCACATCTAAATATAGTCATATATATAGCAACATGTCATAGAAGCTCCCAGAGGTGGCCTTTGGAAACACAGGTTTCCATGTCAAAACTGACATGTCTATTGATTCTACATTCTCAGATACACCCATGTGTATGTAAAATTGAGTAACCCAACTGTTTTTCCAACTAGTTTTCTGGCCCAAATACCCTGCCTGAGGAGAAAAAACATAGCTTGTGAAAAGACACTGGAAAAAATGGATAAAACACCATAGATAACAAATGACAAGTTGGGGTGGTGACGTAGTAGATAAAGCACCAGCCTTGGAGTCAGGAGTACCTGGGTTCAAATCTGGTCTCAGACAATTAATAGTCACCTAGCTGTGTGACTTTGGGCAAGTCATTTAACCCCCATTTGCCTTGCAAAAAATGACAAGTATACTGGTAAAACGGGGACACAGCAGGTATATGAAAGGGAGTAAGTACTGGGTAGCTGAATTGGAAATGGAGGCTGGAGTCAGCTTTTGAAGGGCTTTCAATGCTGCCCCTCCCAAAAAAAGTGAGCCATTGCAGTTTCTTGAGCAGGGGGGTGACATACTCAAACAGATAATTTAGAAATATTAGTTTGGAAATTATATGGATTTGAAACTGAGAAAGAGAGAGACGTGAGAGGGCTCTCTATTAGGAAGCTATTCTAATGGTCTAGGAGAGAGACACTGAGGGGCTGAAATGGGGTAGCTGCCGTGTGTAGACAGATGTGAGCTGTTCTAGAGAAACTGCCAGATCAAGTCAATTAATTGGATGAGTGGTGAGAGAGGAGAACCGGGGCAAGATGAATACCAGATTGTGAATTTGGGTGGCTTGGAAGAATAGTGGTATCCCTGTCAGAAATATGCTCAGAAGAGAGTGGATCAGGCAAGAAAGCTTGTTTTGGACACATAGAGATTGAAGTACCATAAGAACAATACATTTCGTGGTAAAGGTCCCTAGAGGCAGGTGATGAGCTCAGGGAGAACAGGAGAGTCAGTTCCTAAGACTGAGCCTTCAAGTCCACTACAGCTCTCAACCCAAAGACCAGATGAGAGGACATGAGAATGACCAGCGGTGAGCAGAGCATGAGGATCACCAGCCCCGGAAACAAAAGAATTCACGACTGACCGGGTGGAACATCTTCCAGCGCAGAATGGAAACGGCCAAGTTGGGGGAAGCAGACCACCGGGCGGGCGGGCGGAGGCGGCGGGTCTCGGAGCAGCCCCTCTGCCGCCGTGTGTGGCAGGGCTCCCCGCCGGCCCGCGCCCGGCTCTCTGCGCTCCGCAGCTCAGGGGGGCCCGGGCGCGCGGCGCGGGGATGCTTCTGTCAATCCCCGAGAAACGGGCAGGCCACACGCGGCGCGGACCGGGCTGGCCCGGCCCCCCCGCGGGGCTGCGGGGCTCCCGCGTCCTGCCCGCGGGGCTCCGGGGGCGCCGCTCTGCCGCCCCCCGCGCTGACTCCGCTCCTTCCCTCCTCAGCCCCCCCCGGGAGCCAATCCTCCCCGGCCTGGGGCGAGAAGAGGCGGCGGCGGCCCGGAGCCCGGCAGTGCGGCAGGAGGGAGGGCTGCGCGCCCGGGGGAGGGTGCGCTGGGGCCCGGCACCGGCGGACACCCGCACCCGCACCCCCGAGGCCGGGGAGGCCGCCCCGGCACCGGCGGACACCCGCACCCCCGAGGCCGGGGAGGCCGCCCCGGCACCGGCGGACACCCGCACCCCCGAGGCCGGGGAGGCCGCCCCGGCACCGGCGGACACCCGCACCCCGAGGCCGGGGAGGCCGCCCCGGCACCGGCGGACACCCGCACCCCCGAGGCCGGGGAGGCCGCCCCGGCACCGGCGGACACCCGCTCCCGCACCCCCGAGGCCGGGGAGGCCGCCCCGGCACCGGCGGACACCCGCTCCCGCTCCCGCACCCCCGAGGCCGGGGAGGCCGCCCCGGCACCGGCGGACACCCGCTCCCGCACCCCCGAGGCCGGGGCAGCGGCGGGGCCGGGGCCGGGCGCGGGTCCTCCAGGCTCACGCCCGGCGCTGCGCCAAGGGCCGGACCCACGCAGCCCCGCAGGGCCGTCACGGCTGCCCCGGGCTGCGCCCCCGCAACTTTGTAGCCCCCGACCGCGCCCCCTCTCCGGAGCCCGGCGCCGCGGGGGGCCAGGCGCGCCGCCCCGCACCCCTCCACACGTCCGGGGCAGAGTCCGCTCGGCTTCTCGGGCGTCCGCACGCACGTGCACCCCTGCTCCCCATTACGGCGAAGCCCTAAAAGAGGGGGAGCAGGCGCTCATTAATTAGGGGGAAAGGGGTGCCCCTCCCCCGCCCCGGCTCCCAGCCCCGGACCCCGATCTCAAGTTCCCCTGAGCCGCCCCCGGCCATCGGGCGCCCCACGGGAGGGGAGGCTGCACCCCGCGGTCCTGCGCGGCCAGGGCGGAGCGCGCGTCAATCAAAACAAAGAGGGGGGCCCCCGGGGAGCCCCGCGGGGCGGGCCAGGCCCCCCAGCCTGTGGCCCCGGCCCGCGCGGGCCCGCTGTCATTCCGAACCGGCCCCGGCTCCCGTCCCCCGCCCCCTGGCAGTGCCCGGGCCGGGCCCGGAGGCGCAGACCCGCGGCAGCCCGGGGCGGCCCTGCCCTCGGGGGAGCGGAGCCCCGCAGCGGCCCCGCGGGGCGGCCCGGGCCCGGAGGGCGGGCCGAAGCCGCGGGGGCGCCCCGACGCCGGACAGCGGCCGCCCCGGGCCCGGCCCTGGGCCACGACCCCGCGCCCCGAGGAGCGGGGGGGCGGCACACGGCCGAGGGGCCACACCCCGCCAGGCGCCCCGCCGCTTACCTCGGTTTCCCCGGCGGCGGCGCCCGGCCGGAGTGCGGAGGAACGGGAGGACGGGGCGGGCTGCGCCGGGCAGGCTCCCGCCGCCCAGCTCCGGGGGCCCGGCCCGAGGGGGCGGGGGGCGCGGGCCTGGGTGCGGAGCCCAGAGGGGAGGGAGGGAGGGAGGGGAAAGAGGGAGGGAGGGGCGGGTGGGGGAGGGGTGGAGGAAGAAGGAGAGAAAAGGCTCCTGCTCCGCCACCGGGAGAGAAAGGCGGCGGCGGACGCGCCGGCCCCGCCCCCGGACACGTGCGCGGCCCGGCGCCTGCTGGGAAATGCAGTCCGGCTTTCTTCCGCGGGACGCGGAGTCGCCCGAGCCGGAGCGCGCCCCCCGCGGAGCGCGCCCCCGCGGAGCGCGCCCCCGCGGAGCGCGCCCCCGCCGCCCGGCGGCCGAGGGAGCCTTTGTCACACACGGACCCCAAGGCCCATGCCCGCCCTCGCCGGCCGCGCGTGCCCCTGAGCCCCTCATCCGGCGGGGGGCGGACACCCCACGGGCTGCCGGCCTCCCGCCGCGCCCCGCGCCCCGCGCCCCGCGCCCCGGCCTCTCCGAACCCAGCCCAGCCACCGGCCCCACGGGGCGGCCCTGCGCCCGGCAGGACCCGAGTTCAAATGCGGCCGCAGACCCTTGATGCCCGCCCAGCCGCGCGGCCTTGGGCCAGTCACCCAGTCCCGTCGCCTTGCAAAAGCCCAAAAACAAACGGACCGGCGCCGCGCCATTACCCCGGAGGGACATGAGGCTCCCCGCGGCACAGGCAGCCTAGCAGAGATGACAGCACACCGTTGGGAGCTCTGGAGGGGTTTCATAAGTGTTGAATTGAATGGAAGTGAGAGGAACACTAGAGATGAGAAAATAGATGTAAACTACCTGAGGTGCCCTATAAAAGTGAGGGATCATTATTATATTTTTCATTATAATTTTTTTTTAGCTTTTGCAAGGCAATGGGGTTAAGTGGCTAGCCCAAGGCCGCACGGCTAGGTATACATTTTTCATTATTAATTATGAGAGGCGATGTGGTCAAAGTGGGTAGAGTCATCCTCAGAATCCAGAAGCCCTTGTTTGAAGTCTTTCCTTTGACACACATATGCTGGCACTGCGGCCTTGGGCAACTCACTCCGGCAATTTCTTTGATAGAGTTTCCCGGCTTGGGAGTTACCTATAATATTGAAATTACAGGTCCAATTCCTATGACTATTATTACTTTTACTATGCTGTAAGGTTTAAAAACTGCTTTGTCGGTATTATTACTCCCGTTTTATAGCTGAAGGAAAGGTGTATTATTAAATTCTAACATTTGGCTTAAAATGCATTCTCAAGCACAGCACCCACTCTTTCTCTTCTTCCCCACCCTGGGGTCCCAGACCCCATCCCACAAGATAGAAGGGGTCAGGCCAGAGACCTCGGTTACCTGACTGCAGCTCCAAAACATGAATTGGAAGGAAGTTATAATTAAGGAGCACCAGAGTGGCATTAGCAGGACACTAATGATGTGTTCTTTCCTTCCTTTATCCAGGTTAAGGGAAGGAAGTTGGAGGCTTGGATAATTCAACCATGATTAATACAAAAATCAGTTAATTAAGTCAAATATATTGAATCACCTGTTTACTGATAGCCCACGACTAGGCAACAAGGATTTCTCAAGTACTGAAAAGAAAGATAGACTTGGAGACAGGAAGAAAAATTGGAACCACCTTGGTTATTTGTGTGATGCTGAGAAGTCACTTACTCTATTGCTCCAACCTTCAGTTCCTCAGCTGTCAAATGCAGACCACAAAAGCTCTTACCTCCCAGGGTTCTTGTGAGGAACCATGTGAAATAATCCATGTAAAGTGCTTTGCAAATCTTAGTGCTCTGTAAATATTACCTATTACCAATTTGTAGTCCCTACTGGTTGACAAGCACCAGGCTAGGTTAGAAATTCAAAGTTTAAAAATAAAATAGTCCCTTGCCTCAAAGATCTTAAATTTCATCATGTGCAAAATACTATCATACTACTTAATTCTGCCTTCTTGGGAGGGTTTGCAGTCTATTTGAAGAAACAAAACTAGACACAGGAAGCAAGAGTAAAATAGTAACTCCTCCATTGTAGGGTATCCACCAAGAGTGAAGGAAAAATCCAGAGGAGGGAAATATTATTGAGGTAGAGTTAGTAAAGAAGGCATCCTAGCAAAGGTAAGACTTTTTGCTAGCCATTTGAAAAAGAAAGAAAATGACTGGCCTATATTCCCAAAAGGTCAGCTATTTGACACAGTGGACAGAGCACTGTGTCTGGACTCAGGAAGACTTATCTTCAAATCTGTTCTCGGACACTTAGCAACTCTTTAACCCTGGGCAAATCACTTTAACCTTGTTTGCCTCAGCTTCCTTATCTGTAAACAGAAGGAAATAGCAAACCATTCCAACAACTTTGCCAAGAAAACCCCAAAAGGAGTCATGACTGAACAGCAACATTACCCTACAAGGTCAAATACAGAAGAAAACAATGGATGTGTATGAAAATATTTATACCAATTCTTGTGGTGACAAAGAAATGGAAACTAAGATGTCCTTCCTAGAGGAATAACTGAATTAATCATGGCTTATGAAAGCAATGAAATACTTTGTGCTGTAAGAAATTATGAAAGGGATGTTTTAGAGAAATGTGAGAAGACTTGTAAGCAGTGATGCAGAAGGAAGTGAGCAGAACCAGGAGAATAATTTATAATATAACCACAACATGTGAAGATGAACAATTTTGGGGCAGCTAGGTGGCACAGTGGATAAAGCATCAGCCCTGGAGTGAGGAGTACCTGAGTTCAAATCCAGCCTCAGACACTTAATAATTACCTAGCTGTGTGGCCTTGGCCAAGTCACTTAACCCCATTTGCCTTGCAAAATCCTAACCAAAAAAAAAAAAAAAGATGAACAATTTTGAATAACTAAAGATCAGTTCAATGACTATTCCTACAAAGTAAGAATTATGAAGTTTAGGCTCCTATGGCAGAATGAGACATATTTTGGGACACAGTCAATGTGGGATTTTGTTTTGCTTGACTATTCATATTTGATACAAGGATTTCATTATTCTTTTTTCCAATTTGAGGAAGGGGGAGTTGGAAAGGGGAACAGACAGATTTTTTTGCTAATTAAAAAAACTGAATTTGTAAAGAATGTATAGAATTTGAAGAGATGAATACTGACTTTGGAATAAGAAAATGAAGAGAACATAATGACCATGGGAAGAAAGAAAGATTGATCATGGCACATATATTCTATGGGCAGTAAGGAATACCCTTTGCTGACATTGTATCTTTTACAGTAGACATTTCTGGGGTAGCTAGGTGGCACAGTGGATAGCGTACAGGCCCTGGAGTCAGGAGTACCTGAGTTCAAATCTGGCCTCAGACACTTAATAATTACCTAGCTTTGTGGCCTTGGGCAAGCCACTTAACCCCATTGCCTTGCAAAAACCTAAAAAAAAAAAAAAAAAAATAGAGATTTCTTAAGGAAAAGAGTTCAGACTTTCTATAATTTTGGCATTTGTTTCTGTATTTACCAATATTTTATAAGGATATAATAATTTGCTCAAACTAATTATTTGTCTGTAATTATAAATTCTTTGAGGATTAGAACTTTTATTTATCTCTGTTAGCCCCCAGGAGCTAGGTTATTTTATTGCACTTTAATAAGTAGTTTCTTGAGGTGGGGAGGAGAGGCAGAAGGGAAGCAAAGAAGGAAGGAGAGGAGGAAAAGAAAAGGAAGGGAGGATAGAAGAAAAGGAAGAAGAAGGGAAGGAGGGAGGAAAAAGAAAGAAGGAAAGTAGAAAAAATGAAAGAAATTATCTGTACAAATTTCACTGCCTGACCAAAGCATACTATTTTCAATTTTTTTTATCCTTTGTGTTTTTTTTCTGTCATGGTTTTTCCCCTTTTATTCTGATTCTTCTTTTACAAGATAACTAATATGGAAATATATTTGTGACAGTTATATATGTTTTTCTTCCTGTCAAGAAGAGGGGGGAAGGGAAGAAAGGGAGGGAGAAATATGTGAAACTCAAAATCTTACAAAGAAAATGAATGTTATGTACACTTTTACCAGTTTGTTTGCTGCCCTGGGGAGGGGGAGGGAAGGAAGAGTGGTAGAAAAATGTGGAACTCATAAGCTTGAAATGAACTAATACTGAAAACTACCTTTGCATGTAACTGGAAAAATTAAATAAAATTCCAATAAAGGTAAAAAATGAATGTTAAAAGCTATTTTTGCATGTAGTTTGGAAAATAAATAAATAATTTGTTTAAAAAAATTAAACTGCCTTTTTATGATTTATCATGCTCGCCATATGGGTGGGGGAAGCAGGAAAGGGATTCAGTTTAGGGAATTCTTTAAAATAAAGGGGAAGCAACCCAAGGTGTGAAAAAGACCTAGCAACTCACAGTATGTGAAACTTGCACCAATAGTAATCATTGTTCCTGGATGTGTATCAGTCAGTCCACAAGCATTTATTATTAAGCATTTACTAGTTAGTGCTGAAGACCTCTATGAGTTTGACCTTAAAAAAAATAATAATTGAATTAAATATGTGTTATCCTTCAGATAACTTCCAGAGTTTGGTATTAAGAAAGAACAAAGCAGAATATTAATATTAATATTTCTTTAAGTTTGCTGATTACACAATTTGTGTGTGGAGATTCTGGCTAAAGAATCAAACCCTCAAGATGGAGTCTTGAACTGGGAATTTTTATACAATTTGACTATTAGAAAATGGAATCTGAAAAGCTACCTTTGTCTTGTTCAGTCAAAGAAGGGAGTGGTCCCCCAATTTAGGATGAGGCAGGAGCAACTCAGAGTGGGACTAAGGAGCTAGATAGGAGTTGTTCCACTAAAAGAAGTGCCTTATCAATTATGCTAAAGACCTCTACAAAAGCAATGTGAATCTCCCCCCCTCCAAGAGGTTAGCATAGCCAGTGACCCTTGCTACAATGAGATTTGTTATAAGGGGCCAACAGTGCATAGGAAATTGTGCCCCATGACTTCAAAGGACAATGTAGATCTGGAATACCATCTAGACACAAAAAAAACTGGTTGGTTCAGAGATTTCCTGAAGGGGACAGATCATTGTCATCAGAACTGACCTCAGTAAAAGTGTCTTTTTATACTTAGGTCCAGTCTGCCTCTCTCTATATCTCAGTTCCTTTAAACTATCCAGCAATGGCCATTCCATTGCCCAAGGAATTCATGTGTCACCCTGCCTGGCCCTCCAGACTTCAGTCCAATGTTCTGTACTCCAAACCTTTCCAAATCCATCCTATCAAAATGTACCAACTCTCTGTATGTGTCAGATCCCTCCACTAGACTATAACTTTCAAAATAACAGGGATCTTGGCTTGTAGAACTGCCAGAGATTTCTGACTACTTAGGGTTGGAAAGATTCAAGCCTTAAGAACAATAAGCTTTTTTGTTTTGTTTTGGTTTTTTTGCAAGACAATGGGGTTAAGTGACTTGCCCAAAGTCACACAGCTAGGCAATTATCAATTGTCTGGGGTCACATTTGAACTCAAGTCTCTTGACTCCAGGGCTGGTGCTTTCTCCACCACACCACCTAGCCACCCCCGAACAATAAACATTTTAAAATGGCATATGCAAAGAATTATGAAACACCATGGTGCTGGAATAATCAAAATTACAAGTCACTCAGAAGATAATGGGAAAATAGCATTTATTAAGCTTTTACTATGCTAAAGATACAAATACAAGTCCCACCCCCTCAAAAAAGATAGCCCCCTACCATCCAGAGAAAGAATTGTGGAGTTTGAACAAAGACTATTACTTTAATTTTTTTAAAAACCCATTATCTTATTATGTAATTTTGCTATCTCTTCTAATTTATTTTTTTCTCTTAAGGATATGATTTCTCTGTCATCACATTCAACTTAGATCAATGTATACCGTGGAAACAATGTAAAAAAAACTAACAGACTGCCTTCCGTGGGAGTGGGGGGGGAGAGCAAGATTAGGGGGGAAAATGTAAAATTCAAAATAAATTTTAAAAAAAAGAATTAAAAAGAATAAAGCTTGAAAAATAGAGCATAACCAGCTTGTAGAAACATTGAATAAAAGATCAAAAATTTGGATAAAAAAAAAAAGATAGTCCCTGTCCTCTGGAAGCTTACCTTCATTCTAACAGAGAAAGAGAGAACAAAAAGAGGAGAAGAAAAGGGAAGGAAGATGGAAAAGAGGATGGTGTTGAAGTCCTAATAGTGAGAAACATAGATAGGAGAGAAATAGCCAATCTAACCAGCATATCCATTCTTGGGTAGGTTTCCTTACATTCTTTCTCACACCCCTCACCCCCAACATATGTACATTCTTATTAATATTGTGTGTTCTTCATTCTTGAAGAGGACCATGGCATCAGGGAGGTGATGTCATGACAAGCACATAAATTGGATTTGAGTGAGGGAGGCTGTGCTAAGTCACTCATTCTCACTTTCTCCTCTGGAGTCATCTGGGTCCAGTGGCCAGACATGAATCGGGATAACTGGAGATGGCCCTGGATGCACAGCAATTAGGGTTAAATGACTCACCCAAGGTCACACAGCTAGTGAGTATCAAGTGTCTGAGGTTGGATTGGAACTCAGGGTTAAATGACTCACCCAAGGTCACACAGCTAGTGAGTATCAAGTGTCTGAGGTTGGATTGGAACTCCTGTCCTCCTGACCACGAGGCCAGTTCTCTATCCACTGGGTCACCTAGCAGTCTAATTAGTGATTTCTTTTTTTTTCCCTAGGTTTTTGCAAGGCAGTGGGGTTAAGTGGCTTGCCCAAGGCCACACAGTTAGGTAATTATTAAGTGTCTGAGACCAGATTTGAACCCAGGTCTTCCTGACTCCAGGGCCAGTCTCTATCCACTTCACCACCTAGCCACCCCCCAATTGGTGATTTCTGTACATTAAACCTTAATACAAAAGGTTTTCCAAAAAGGCATTCCAAAAAGGGGAATTTATTATTTGGGACCTGGGACTTTGTGGACTCCTCTATGGGGACTGACCTTG
Organism: Macrotis lagotis; assembly: GCF_037893015.1. Classification (NCBI taxonomy): domain Eukaryota; kingdom Metazoa; phylum Chordata; class Mammalia; order Peramelemorphia; family Peramelidae; genus Macrotis; species Macrotis lagotis. The sequence goes on from NC_133666.1 coordinate 308,556,741, forward strand.
TCTAACCATTAAAGAAACAGGAACACACACACTTTCTGAGTCTTTTCCTCTGCTTCAGAATTGAACTCTCCCTTGTTCCCATTCTATATCTCACAAAAATTAGACTCAGGTTAAAAACAGCCCTGGCAGAGTTGCTGCCTAAGGAAAGCTAATGAAACAGAAATTTCTTTCTTTTTTTTTTTTTGAATGTTATTTTATTTTATTTTATTTTTTCCAATTACATGCAAAGATAGTTTTCAAAATTCATTTTTTGTTGTTTTTTTTTTTAAGGTTTTTGCAAGGCAAACAAGGTTAAGTGGCTTGCCCAAGGCCACACAGCTAGGTAATTATTAAGTGTCTGAGACCAGATTTGAACACAGGTATTCCTGACTCCAAAGCCGGTGCTCTATCCACTACGCCACCTAGCCGCCCCTCAAAATTCATTTTTTTGTAAACCCTTCAGTTCCACATTTTTCTATCTCCTTCCCTTCCTTCACCCCTCCCCATGACAACAAGTATGATAGTATAGGTTATACATATACCATATTTCCATTTCCACATTAGTCATGTTTTTTTTAAAAAGCATTAGAACTAAAGGGGGAAACATGAGAAAGGAAAAAATAAAACAAAAAAAATTAAAAAATATAAAACATAAAACAAATTTTAAAAAGTAAAAATAGTGTGCTTCATTCTATTTTGATTCCATAGTTTTTTCTTTGACTGTGGATAACATCCTCTATCACAGTTTTTGGAATAGTTCTTGATTACCAAACTACTGAGAGGACTAAATCTATCATAAGTTTATCATCCCACAAAGTAGAGTCAAGAGTACCTAGGTTTAAAATCCTGTCTCAGACACTTGTTAGCTGTGTGAATTGAAGACAAGACATTATACTCTCAGTTTCAGTGACTACATCTGTAAAATGGGATAATAATCATACCTATGACATAGGATTTTCATGAGGGGATTATATAAATGTCACTTAGATGAGGAAGAAGAGGAGGAGAAGGGAGGGCAAGGACAATAATCTTTCCCCATTGCACTATATTGCTACTTTCCAAACTTTAATATTTTTTGCTTCAATCACTTAACACCATTACTTTAAATAAATAAAAATTTTAAAATAAAAAAATACCTTTTTGCTTCAATGACAGTTGAACTGAGTAAATGAAAATGACACACATATATTCCTCTGACACATTATTTTAAGTTCAAACTCTTGGCTTGAGCTTTAAGAATATCCCAAAGTCTGGTACCATTCTACTTTTCCAAGATGATCTCATGTTTCTCCTTTTGGGGGAAGACCATCTTCAGCCAAAATGACTATCCTCAAACAAATTCCATGCTTCTCCATTTCTTTACATTTGCTAATACAGTCCTCTGACAAGAATAAAGACTCAGATGGCTGTATGTTCAAGGCAGTCTCTGAGGCTGAGATGAAACAAAGTATGGATCAATTCTCTACTACTTGTGCTAATTTTGTTCTAACAACACCAAGAAAACTCAGGTACTCCATCAGCCAGCACTCCATCCATATATGGGACCATTAATTACTGTAAATGGAGAAATTTTTAATACTATGGGTAAGTTCATTTTCCTTGTCATATATACTTTCCAGGGATATAAACATAGATGATGAGGTTGATGCACTCATTGCCAGAACTAGCTCATGTGGTATTAGACTGCCTACCAAACAGAAGGTCTACAGAATAGATTGCATAACATGGGAGATACTGGCACAAGATCACCCAACCTGGTGTGCTTGCTTCAAAGAAGGCACTGTATCCTATGAGCAAAGCTGAATAAAAGTAGCTCAAAAGAAATGTGAGATGCAAAAATTTAGAGACATCCCCTCCCCAAATGTTCACATGGACTATTTGTGCCCAACCTGTGGTAGAACTTTCTGAGCTCTGATTAGTCACAGTTGGATACACGGTACTTTGACTCCAACATAGTGGTGTTGTTTTGGTCCTCTTTGAGAATGCAGGAAAACAACCTGCCAAAGGGTCTTTTTCCATATCTCTAACTGATAAAGTCACACCCATCCTTAAAGATCTGATTTGATTTTTTGTGTTTGAATATCCAGTGTTCAGCACAGGCCTGGCAAAGAAGCTTGTAGCTATTTTTAAAAATCTGTGATTTCATTGGCATGATGAACTCCTGGATGAGAAAACTCCTTCTATGAATACCGGTCAAAACCCTCTCTGCAACATATGTTCCTAGAGACCTAGACTACTGACACCATTAAGTGACATACTCAAGATCAGACAATCCATAGTTGAACCCATGTTTTTCTGGCTCCAAGATCTCTCTAACCACTAGACCAAGCTACCTTTTTCTGTCTTTATCCCTATTCTTTGTTGGACAACTCCACTAGATAGTTTTATTTATCTGTTTTTCCCAGCACCCAAAACTTAATAGTCACTCAATATTTATTTAACTTAATTGAACTGTGCTAGGAACTGAGGATGAGAAAAAGATAAATAAGAATCTCTTTTTTCAAGGAGCTTGAAATCTGGTAGGAATAATCAAACAATTAAGAAGCATTGATTAAGTACCCTCTATGTGAAAGGAAATTTGTTAGGCACTGGAGATACAAAGACAAAAATGAAGTCATGTCTACCCTCAGGGAGTTTATATTTTATTGAAGGAAATAACATATATTGTGTAGGTATGGGTCTGTGTGTGTATGTGTGTGTGTAGGTATGTGAAATCCCTTCTGCTTTCATACATAATCCTTTTTTGATTTTCTGCTAGGAGAAAATGTCTGTTGATTTTTGTTAAATTCTTTTTTTTTTTTTTTATTAGGTTTTTGCAAGGCAAATGGTGTTAAGTGGCTTGCCCAAGGCCACACAGCTAGGTAATTATTAAGTGTCTGGGGCTGGATTTGAACTCAGGTACTCCTGACTCCAGGGCTGGTGCTCTATCTACTGCACCACCTACCTGCCCTCTTAAATTCTTAATAAAAAAGAAATATTTTTTATTTTATTTTATTTTTTTTGCAAGGCAAATGAGGTTAAGTGGCTTGCCCAGGGCCACACGGCTAGGTAATTATTAAGTGTCTGAGATCACATTTGAATTCAGGGACTCCTGACTCCAGGGCTGGTGCTCTATCCATTGCACCACCTAGCCACCCCTGAGGCTGATTTTTTAACTCAAATAAAGTGCTTTATGCCTAGCCTCACTAAATTTCCTCCTACAGTGGGCAAAGGTTATAAGCAAATGGTTTTCAAAACAATTACAACAATTATCGAAAAAATATCCTCCAGATCACAGACAAAATGAAAAATTCAAATAAAAATATTCTGGGATTTTACTTGATGTCTAGAAAATTGTTAAAGATGATAAAGAACCCAAATGGTAAATGTTGAGGAGACTGTGGAAAGCCAGATGGATTATTACCATGTCAATAAAACTGTGAATTAGCCTATTTTGGAAAAACAATTTCTTTTTTTTTTTTAAAGATTTTATTGTGAGTTTTACAATTTTTCCCCTATATCTTACTCCCTCCCCCACCCCCCACATAAAGCAATCTGCCAGTCTCTACATTGTTTCCATGGTATACATTGATACAAATTGAATGTGATGAGAGAGAAATTATATCCTTAAGGAAGAGACATAAAGTATAAGAGATAGCAAGATCAGATAATAAGATATCAGTTTTGGAAAAACAATTTCAAATTCTGTGAGAAAAACTTAAAATTGCTCATATTCTTTGATCCAGAAAGACCATCATTGGGCTTACACCTGAAAGAAATCAAACAAAAAGAAAAGCTCAATGTACCTTTAGAAGGACTTTTTGTAATAGAAAAGAAGCAGTGACAAAGTAAGTTCCCATCAGCTGGGGAACAAATAAACAAATTGTGATGGAGAAATGAAATGGAATATTATTGTATAGTTAGAAGTGCTGATTAGGAGGAATTCAGAACTGTCAGGTTTGTAAGACCTACTCCAGAATGAAATAAACAAAATCAGAGGAACAATATACACAATGATTGTAATAATGTAAATGGAAAAGACCCTATGTAAAGGGAAACTGGACTCCGGATGATTTTAAATTCTTTTTTTTTTAAGGTTTTTGCAAGGCAAATGGGGTTAAGTGGTTTGCCCAAGGCCACACAGCTAGGTAATTATCAAGTGTCTGAGACCGGATTTGAACCCAGGTACTCCTGACTCCAGGGCCGGTGCTCTAATCACTGTGCCACCTAGCCGCCCCTCTGGATGATTTTAAGAACCAATATTGGTTTTGCAAACAAGAAAATTCAGACCCTCATCACATCTTTCCTGAACTGTTTCCATAACCTGTCTCTTATCTCTTCCCACTTTGATCCATCCTCCATATAACTGACAAAGTGATTTTCCTAAAGTAAGGGCTTGAGCATGGTACCCTTTCTCAATAAACTCCAATAGATCTCTATATGTCTATTATATTATATATCTCTATGTAAGATGTGTTAAAGGAAGTACTTCTGGTCTGAGGTCTGCTGAACATTTTTCAAGGCTGCTTTCCACCTTTGAAGTCCACCTGATGCCACCTCTCAAGTAAGCTCCAAGAAGATATAGTAGGCATAGCAGCCACACCCAGTAAACTATTTTGACAAAAGGTGTACACTAGGTTGAGGGTAACCAAGAGGGCTCTCAATCCCATCAATGAGTTAGGGGTAGATCCACCTCAAACATGTGAAGTTTTCCACTAGTGGAATGGGAGGATGAGAATACTTTGTTCCAACAGCCATGAAGGCAGTGGAAGCAGGTGCTGTGGAATGCTTAGAATTTGTTTAGACATTGAAAATGCCAAAGTCATCTACTGCAGCTAGAGTCATCATCAGTTGTCTTGAATCTGTCTTGCCACTGGACTGTGATGACTTTGGAATGAGGCCTCTAACTTTTTGCAACTCTGCCTCATTTAAACCCAATTTACACATGAATTAAAAGACATCACTCATACTAGTCTACCATTCTCATTTCAAAGTCCTGCAGTGATAGGCAAGTGACTAAGCAGCAGGTATGGATATACTGGAAGTTGTAGTCACATTCCTACACACAAGTGGCCCAAATCATAGAGTCATCTCCTTACTGGACGAAGCAGCAGAATTTGGCAGCACCCTGCATGTATGAGCAACCTTTTAAGCTCTCATTGCTCATCTCCTGTGTGAAGTGTGAAGAAGTTAGAAAAGATATCCTAAAAATTGTCTGCTTACCCAACCCTGGCCTGATTACTGTAGTAAGTGGGGAGCCCACCTTGTCATTCAAACACACCAAAAAAATACAAAAACTTTTTCAAAGATTTTGCTCACCATCTGTACTTGGAATGTGCACACACTCATTGACAATACAAGATACAATAGATTTGAAAGACAAATATCAGTTTGTCTTTCTCCCATTGCAAGAGAACTCAGCAGATATTATATCCAAATAGTAGCCCTGAGTGAAATGAAAACCAGATTACTAAATCAGAACTGGATACACATTTTTCTGGAGTGGCCTCAGTGAAGGGTAGTGCCATGAAAGTGGGGTAGATTTTACAATCAAAACTAATTTAGTTATCAAGCTTGTATGCCTACCAAAAGGAGTGAACAACAGGCTCATGCCAATGTGACTGCCATTTGCAAGAAAATGTCACACACACCACTATCATCAATCCCTATGCTCCCACCATGATGAACCCTGATGAAGTCAAAGAAACATTTTATGAAAACCTGGAGATCCTTAACATCAACGTACTAAAAGAGCAAGCTTATCATTTAACTCTAAAATAGGCTCAGACTAGATATGGAAAGTAATCCTTGGGAGGAAGCAAGCACAGCAATGGTCATTTTACTAAGGCATCTCATGACCTCATCACAAACACTGTTTATCTAAACACAATAAAACTTCCTGTATGTACCCTTGAGGTAAACATTGGCATCTAATAGCCTATGTGATTGTAAGGAAAAGAGAGACAGGATGTTAAGGTGACCAAGGTAATTGTGTGGTACAGGGTGCTGGACTAATCACAAACTAATCCTCTCCAAGCTAAATAGCCACATTCAACCAAAGAGGTGGCCCCCAAGACCAAATGACTATTAGAAGAATTTATGTCATGAAATTAGAATGCTTCTCTGAGCAGGAACCTTTGGAGGGAAAATTGAGCTAATACACAGTTGGCAACAGTGGAACAGAAAAGCAGTGAGAAGCTTTCAGGGATTTGATATACAGCTTTGCATTTACTCATCTGATCAGAACACTCACAAACATCAAGACTGGTTTGAGGAAAATGAGGGGAAATACAGAAGCTGCTAAATAAAAAACAGGAACTTCACAGGAATTACCAGAAGAATAGCTCATTCATTTCTAAGAAGTCAGCATTTAATTCCATCAAAAGTGAAGCAAGATTCTTGGCTTTGTAAAAAGGCAGTTGAAATTCATTTTTATGCAGATTGTAACAATCCAAAGGGCTTTTATGATTCCCTGAAGGCTATTTATGAGCCAAAGACATATGGAGCATCTCAACTACTCAGTGCTGATGGAGTCACAAATGATTAGTGATGGGCTAGAGAGATGGGCTGAACACAATCATAGTGTTCTTAACAGACTGTCATCAATCAATGCAATCAATACCTCAAATTTAAGTCAATTTGTCCCTAGTTGGAGTTCCAACTGAAGTAGAGATTTTGAATGCAATAAGATTCCTTTCATGTGGCAAAGCACCTGGAGCTGATTCTCTTCCAGCTGAGATCTACAAGGATGGGGGTCCATTGTTCATACAAAAGCTGACTTAAATTCTTCGTGAAGGATTCTTCGTGGCATGAGGAGGTCATCCTCCAAGAGCTATCCTCCATCAACCATCTCTTCAAAGGTAAAGGGAATAAATTGCACTGTGTCAATCACAATGGTATTTCTTTCTTAGGCATTGTTGCTAAGATTCTTGCCAGAGTCCTCCTTAATAGCCTGATTCTTCATCTGGAAGATAATTATCAACCTGACTGTGATTTTAGAAAGGGACAAGGAACACTTGATATGGAGGAATAGCAAACGGTGTTTGCTGCCTGACAACTTCAGGAAAAATGCCAAGAGCAGAACAAAGCTCTATATAGGTTTGTAGATCTGACCAAGGCCTTTGAAAATGTAAATTGTGGGGGCTTATGGAACATCATGTGAAAATTTGGTTGTCCAGAGAAGTTCATCAATATTGTATTTCAGTTTCACGATAGAGTGCTTGTTCAGGTTCTGTACAGTGGACAATGCCCTCAAGACTTCCCAGTCACTATTAGAGTGAAAGAAGGATATGTCCTTGCTCCCATGCTTTTTAGCATAATGTTTTTGGCCATATTGTCAAATGTCTTTGCTGAGAATAAACATGGCATCAAGGACAGCTACTGCACTGTTGGTAAAATCTTCAACTTGAAAAGGCTACAAGCCAAAAGTGGAGGGAGTGTTGGTTCTATTTGAAGATAATTGTGCACTCAATGCAGTCTCTAAAGCTGAGATACAACAAAATATGGATCAATTTTCTGCTGCTTGTGCTTATTTTGGTCTAGCAATACCAAGAAAATACAGTTCTCCATCAGTTAGCATCAAACCATCCATATGTAGAACCATCGATCACAGCAAATGCTGTTTGAATGCTGTGGATAAGTTCATTTCTCTTGGCAGTGTCCTTTCCAAGGAGGTACACGTTGACAGTGAGGTTGACACTCACATTGCCAGAGCTAGCTCAGTATTTGGAAAGCTGTGGGAGAAAAGAAAGTAACTAAAGAAAGTGTGGGAGAGAAGGGCTACTAGACTGACTACCAAACTGAAGGTCTATAGAGTCGCTGTGCTGATCTCATGGTTATATACCAGTGCCATGCCAGGAAACTGATTCACTTCCATTTAAATTGTCTTAGGAAGATTCTGAAGATCCAATGGTAGAAGAACATACCAGACATTGAGACCATTTCTCAAACTAAACTGTTAAGCATTCCAACATTACTACAAAGAGTACAACTATGATAGGCTGGGCACATTGTTTGAATGTCAAATGTATGCTTTCCAAAAGGACTATTATATGGAGAACTCCTACAGGGCAAACCAGGAACTAAAGATACAAAGAAGAAACTAAAACCAATCCCTATTGATAAGGACCTTACGGGGGCAACATGTATATACATGGGTATGTACAAGACCCAAACAGAGGATATGGAGGCAACCTTAGTGGGAAGACACTTGTTGCTGGGAAGGGTAGTGTTTGAGGGTACAGGCCTCTTGCAGAAAGTGGCCTGAAGGACTTCCGCTCACAAGGGTTTCAGAAGAAGCAATACTGAGACTCTCTCAAGGTCTCTCTTAAGAACTCTGTAATTGATGGTGCAGCATGGGAGACACTGGCACAGGAATGCCCTGAATGGCTTGCCCTCATCAGAGAGGATGCTGGGCTCTCTGAGCATGGCAGAAATGAAGCAGCTCAAAGGAAATTCGAGATGGGTACCCACCCCAGGTGTTCACATGGACTATTTATGCCTGACCCGTGGTAGATCATATTGGTCTGATCACATTTGGACACATTGTAATCTGTCTCTAACTTAATGATGTTATTTTAGTCTTCCTGGATAAGGAAGAGCAAGAGCCAACCATGTATTCCCATGTTTTAGATAATGTCCTCTATTATATGTATATATTCTTTTTTATAATTATATATTCCATTATGTATTATATAATGGTCTTCATTATATCTTCCTAGAATACAATAATCATATTTTCCTATTATATGATGTTCTTTATTATATGTATTCTGATATATAACCATAATTCCTATTATAGATAATATTCTATATTCTTGTCATAGAGCATATATTACATATTTCTATATGTAGTGTATAATTATTATGTATAATATGTATATGTGTACATATAAGATGTATATCATGTGTATAACATACATTATATATTATATGATATCTCGATTAAATTTATTTCTATTATATCATATTCCATATCATGGGTATATTTATGATATGTAGTATATATTCCTATTACATATATGTTCTGTATTATACATTTCTATTATATAGTATATAATTATATATTGCTATTGTATATTATATAATATTCTCTCTCTAAATAATGTATATATGTATAAATGTGTTTGTATGTGAGTGTATATTTCAAATATCAATTCCTCTGGCATTTAAAGTTCTTTACAACTTGGCCCTTTCCTACCTTTCCAGGTTTCTTGTACATTATTTTTCTCCCTATATGTTAGCGTCCAGGCACATGAATGTTCTTGCCATTTCTGAGACTCCACCACTGTTTCTATGCTCCTGCATTGGCATCCATGGGTTACCTGGAGTAGTCTTATTTCTCTCTTTTTGCCTCTTACAGTTCCTTGAAGAATCCTTCAGGCCACTTTCTGCAGCAGGCCTGTACCCTCAAACACCCCCCTCCCAGCAACAAGTGTCTTCCCTCTAAGGTTGCCTCCATATCCTCTGTTTGGATCTTGTACACACCCATGTATATACATGTTGCCCCCATAAGGTCCTTATCAGTAGGGATTGTTTTAGTTTCTTCTTTGTATCTCTAGTTCCTGGTACAAAGAAAGAACTTAAGAAATTCTTGCTGATTGACTGAATGAGTGATTGAAGAATCTCAACAGAGTGGTTGGGTACTATGACAGAAATATGTTGCATATATTATTAGGTATGGTTACTATATCGGTTGTCTTTACTTCACTGCCTTCCTTTTATCATAGGAGAGTTCTATTGCTGGTTGAGAGGGAGTAAATATAAATAAATATTGTAAAAATAAAAGATATTAATAAAATTAGTTTTAAAAAATAAAATAAAATTCCTCTTATTTTTAGCTTGCTAATCTATCCTGGCAGGAGTTCATCTATTACATCCAGTGTTTGTTTTCCCAACCAGATTTGTGACATCAACAAATTTGATGAGCATACCATCTAAGGCTTTAGGCTTTCATCTAAGTCATCGATAAATACTAAATAGAAGAGAGGCAGGGCTGGAAAAGTGAGGCATTCTGAGCATTATGAGATGAAAGAGGACACGGTTTTGAAGGACGAGAGATACTGACCTAGAGTTTAAGGTTTAATGTAGGCTGGAGGATTCAGGGAAAGGCTTCACACAGGAGTGAGTGAGCCAGCCTGGCTTTCATGCAAAATATTTAATTTACATTTAAATGTCAAATTTCTGAAAACTTCTAGTGCTAGGGTGGGTCAAGGATGAGGTTGGGAAAGCATCATTAGCCTGAACCTCTAGAAGCTCTGCTTTCTGACTTCTTGTCTTGGGAATTGGTCCAATTTCCTTTGTGGCCATTTGTGCAACCTGCTTGTCTTGATACTGAAGCTAGATGGTGAGTTCCAGAAGCATTTTGGTTGTCACTGTCTTGAGCATACACTGAGCCAAGAAGTGGAGAGAAATAGCTGTTCTTTGGGCTGGCAATAACGATGGCTTGATAAAAGGACAGGGAAAAAAAATCAATGAATCTCAACTGCCACTTCACTAAACCCCAAAAGCCAAATGTTATCAAAAAGAAAGTAGCCCTTCAGAGTTCCAGTAAAGAGTAAAGAAGGCAGATTATCTATCAAGTGACGAATGATTATTGATCAATAAATATGTATTGAATGTCTACTTTGTTCTTTCAAGGTACTATGCTAGACAGTTTGAAGAACCAAACAATCAATGAAGTGTTTACTATTTGCTTATTACTATGCTAGGTATTGGGGGAACTAATTGAAAGAGTGGTGGGCCTGGAGTCAGGAAAACCTAAATTCAAATTTGGCCTTTGTGGTCCTTGGGAAGTCACATAACCTCAGTTGGACTTAATCCACTGGAGAAGGAAATGTCAGATGAATCCAGTATATTTGCTAAAAAAAAAAAAAACCATAGATGATATGGCCCACCAGGTCATGAAAAATTAGACAGGACTGAACAACAATGCTAAGTATTGGGAATACAAAGGTAAAAGTAAAACATCCCCTATCCTCAAGGAACTTTATCTATAAGAAAATAGAATAATTTTGAAGAAGACTCTTGTAGCTGGAGAAATAAGGAAGGTCCAACTTTGCCAATATGTGTGAACTTCAGCAAGCCACAACTTCCTTGGATAAGTTTTTTTTTTTCCTTCTGATAAGTGAGGAGAGTAGACTAAATCATCTCTAAGGTCTTTTTCACCTATAACATTTAAAAAGGTTTGAGAGACTGTGTAATTTAATACTTTTTAAAAATAATGCCAGCATTTTAATAAAAGAGTGACCATTTGGCCATCTCTCTTAGACTGAAGACAATCATGTTGAGATGGGCTCCAGGCTTATTTGTTGTTTTCTTTTTTGCGAGGTAATGAGGTTAAATGACTTGCCCCAGGTCATACAGCTAGTAAGCATCAAGTGTCTGATGTCCAATTTGAACTCATGTCCTCCTGATTCCAGGGCTGATGCAGTATCTACCACACCACCTAGCTACCCCTGGCTCCAATGTTCTTTTGGAAGAGCAATGTTCAAAGGGTGGTAATCAACTCTGATTGATTAACAATTGAGAGAATGAATGTTACAATGAGGGGATGGACTTGAAGCACCTCCCCCTCCTTTGTTGACAATCTATTCAAAGAATTTATGTCCTACCCAAAGAGCAGAATGCAATAGCAGCCCCATCTGAGTGAGCCTAGATATAAGAAAGGGTTAGCTCAACCTTCAGAGACTGAACTTTAGAAATGGGGGGAACTCTAAATCTCCTCAAATCACTTGTTATTAATAATCATTTCTCTCACAGTTTTTGCCATGCTGTGACATAGACCTGCCCATAAAGAACTTATAATCTAACTGAATAGATGAGACACATGAAGACATTTAAAAAATAGCAAATGATATAAGATAGAGTTCCAGACCTGAAGTCAGGAAGACTCATCTTCCTTGAGTTCAAATCTGGGGTTAGACACTTAATGGTTGCTTGAACCTGCACAAATCTCAATTCTGTTTACTTCAGTTTCCTTATCTGCAAAATAGACTGGAGAAGGAATTGGCAAGTCACTTCAGTATCTCTCCTAAGAAAACCCCAAATGGGGTTACAAAGATTAAGTCATGACTGAAAAAATGACTGAACAACAAAATAGTATATGAAAAATGTCAGATGAGTTGAATAGATAACAATATTGTAGAAATTCTGGGCAAGTCACCATATTGTGGAATAGTCAACCAAGAAAATTTGAGCTGGGTTTTGAAGAACGGATTTTTTTGATTTAGTGTTAGAAGGTTCTTTAGTGATTTTAACTAAGCCAAGAATCTAACACAGGAGGAAATGAAGACTCAGACAAGCTAAATGACATAAATAACAGAAAGAGGAAGGATTTGAACCCATTTCTTCCTGACTCCATAAATAATACTCTACCCATAGTGATGCCATCCTATCTCTCTGATGGAACTACCAAGATAAATATTATATGATTCCTGTACTCAAATGATAGCATGGGGAAGATAAAATAAGTATGAGATGTATTTTCCCACAACTTATCTAAATGTGGCTCAGGAGAGACAGGCATAAATAGATCTGAGGTCTGGACCTCCTCCACAAAGAACAAGAGAACCGGCAAAGTAGTTGGTGTTGAGTGAGGCAGACAATTACTGAAGCTGAATTCTCTTTTTTCTTCTTCTCTGTACCAGATCAGAGTCTCTGTCTATCTCCTCTGCCCTCTCTAAATATTCTTGGTATAGGTGTGCAACTGATTGAAAGCAAAAAAACACCACTTTCTTTGCTACTATCTCTTAAGGGGGATTGGTTACCCAAATTTATACTCCACCAGTTTGGCTCCTTCCCACCACTTGCTGGTGACACAAAAGCCATCACAGTTGAACAACAACCAAACCTTGTTTACAAATGAACAAATGGCAAATAGAAATCAGAGAAGTTCTACAGATTAGAATATGCTAGAAAATACACAGAGTTAATGAGCTTTCCTGCTGGGAAAGCTCAGCTCAAACCAAGAATGAGTCTGATCTTACCAGAGATGAAATTCTCCAAAGTCTCCAGAGAGGGAAGCTGGAAGCCAGGGACGCATTGAGGAGATAATTTCCCCTATATGCTTGACATTTCCAAAGTCTTTCTCTCTCAGCCTGTCTGGAGCTTGTCCCCAAGAGAGTCTGGCACCACATGGGTCTCTCTTAAAGAAAGCCCTTTTCTCTACAAAGCTCTCACACAAACTCTACTTATCGTGAAATCATGTAGAATCCTGTAAGCATTCTTTCAACTAATTAGGAAAGTCTCAAGCACAATTATTCTAGGCTTAGTTGGAAATCTGCATTACACATGTAGGAAGGTAAATATAAGATGTAATTAATTGTTAGAATGAAGAAAGTGAAACTTGAAGTGGATGCTGAAGAAGGTTCCTGAGAAGCATCAGAGAAAGGAAAAACATTCTAAAATAAAGTAAAGGCATGAGCAAACAGCAGGAGGAGGGAATAGCACTTTTCAGTACTATTCTATTCAACTGTACTATTTATAAGAGTAGATTACTTTTGTCCAAATGTTTTTACCTTTTATTTATTTTTTGTACTTTATTTTAGCTTTCAATTACATGCAAATGAGAGTTTTCTGCATTCATTCATTTGCAAGTTTGAGTTCCACATTTTTCTACATCCTCCTTTCCTTCCCCTCTCTCCAGGGGTGAACAGTCTGGATTAAGTTTTACCTTTTATGTTAATAAAAGATACCAAGATGGTATAGTCAGCTATTTATTTAAGTGCCTGCTATGTGTTACTTCCCTTGCTGCTAGCTCTTAAGGAGGTTAGGTATTCCAAGCATCCCATTGAATAGCTGCTTTGTATATATTTGATTCCATGTTGTGTCCTGCATTAAATTGTAAGTTCCTTGAGGGCAAGAAATGCCTTATGCCTCTTTTTGCATCCCCAGTGCCCAGCATAGTGATATATAATAGTTATGACATGATTAATAAATGTTTATTGATTGATTGCTAAGTAACACCCTGCTAAGCACTAAGAATACAAAAAAAAAAAGGTAAAAACACAATTCCTGCTGTCAAGGAGCTCATAATCTAATGAGGAACACACCATGCAAATAAGTCTGTACAAACATAATAAATCCATATAAATTGGAGTAGTCTCAAGGGAGGATACCAATATTAGGGATTGAAGGGGAAAAGAATTCTTGCAGAAAGTGGGACTTTGGATAAGATTTGAAGGAAGCTGTGGAAAACAGGAGGCAGAGATATGGAAGGTTAGCATTCAAGATCTGGGGATAGCTGGTGAAAATACTTGAGTCAGGAAGTATCACATTAGAGAAACAATCAGAAGGGCAGTGTCATGAAGAGGAGTAAGAAGATAGGAAAAGTAAGAAGGTGCCAAGTTATAAAGAATTTTGAAAGTGAAACAGATAATTAATGAGCATTGGTGTGAAGAATAAGGACCCAGATTCTAATCTTGATTCTTTTACTGATATTTTGAGCTACTTATTTAAAACTCTATGGATTTCAATTTCCTCATCTAGACAATGAGAAAATTTAATCATATGATTCCCCAAGATATTTTCCTGTTCTAAAGTATTAATTTAGTTGGGGAAAACTTCATCGAAAAAGTAAAAAAAAAAACCCTTAAATTAATATTTTTACTGGTATCTCTAGTTTTTTACATATCTAAATTTCTTCCTGTAACCCTTCCTCCCCTCCTAGAGAGCCATCTCATTATAAAAAAATATCAATTTTTAAAAAGATAATGATGAAGAAACTGATCAATACATTGATGCAAATATATGCATCATTCCTTACTTGTGGATCTCCTACCTTTGCAAAGGAGTAAAGTGAGGTATCTTCTTATATTTCTTCTTTGAGGTCAGGCTTGTTTTTTGTAATTTTGCAATCTTCACTTTTGATTGTTTTGTGGTGGTTGCTCTTTCCATTTATATTGTAGTTATTGTACATATTATTTTCTTGATTTTGTTTACATCATTCAGTATCAGTTTTTTCCACGTTTCTCTGTAGTTAACACCTGATCTTTGTCCCTATGACTCTGGAGAAGAGAATGTTGACTTTGTGCAACTCTGCCTCACTTAAATTCAATTCATGTGCAAGTCACAACATCATCCGGTGATGTTATTGATTATCTTTGAGAACAAAGGATGAAAAACAGCAAGTATTCATTATATTCATTGCTTTTTATAGTAAGGCAATATCTGATTATATTAATATCTCACAATTTGTTTAGCTAATCCCCAGGAAACAGGACTGAACTTTTTTCCCTAGGTCTTTGCCACCACAAAAAGTACTTTCATACATAGGGTCTTTGGAATAGAAAAGACCCCAGAGGACATTCTGTGCTTATGACCACAATGCAGTGACCAGCAGATCTGAACTCTGAACCCTAAATCCTCCAACCCCAACACAGCATTCTTTCCTGTCACATGATATATTTCCAAATGGCCTCATCTTTGAAAATGAAGAGCAATGAACTCGTGCTTGGATTAAAATGTATTCTTTTCTGATTAAGATCAGAGGATCACAGATTTAAAAACAGAGGGACTGGGGCAGCCAGGTGGTGCAGTGGATAGAGCACCAGCCCTGGAGTCAGGAGTACCTGGGTTCAAATCTGGTCTCAGACACTTAATAATTACCTAGCTGTGTGGCCTTGGGCAAGCCACTTAACCCCGTTTGCCTTGCAAAAAAAAAAAAACCTTAAAAAAAGATTATTCCAAGAATAGAGAACATCTGGAAGAGAGATTCAGAATTGAAAGAATATTGTATAAAAAAGTGAGAAGAGCTTACTGTCTAGACTAGAGAGGGCAAGTAAAGCCTAGAAAGAAAAGTAATACAGATCAATGGCAAGGGGACTTGAGTAATGGTGACTAGAATTAAAGAACAGCTGGCTAGCCTTTCCTAAAAAAAGATTTTGATCTGACAAGGAAGTTAGGTTTGAAACATTGTCTTCCTGCTGTACTTTATTTTTGGTCTTATCAAACATAGTCTTTCGTTGGGCATGTTGTCATGGCAACCCTATATTCATTGGAGGGTGTGTATAATTGAGAAAAGATTATATTAATTCAGTTCAGATTTTTTGGGGGAAGAGGACTCAGTCTTGGGCTTTATAAAGTGTTCAGATGTAATCTTTTCACTGAGCCAAATAATAATCATGTTATAATTTAATTACTAAGCCAGGACTGTGAAATCTTTCTCTCCTGCAGTCTGAGTTAGAATTTCCAAACATTAGGCTCTATGCCATCCTTGCTTCATATGATGAAGTTATCCAATCACAGATCTCAGTTATTTCCAACTGCTTTCACCCAGTCTTAGGAGATGAATCAGTGACACTTAGGAAAGTCAAAAACTTGCTAAGAGGTCACTGGTTGGTTTCTTAGGCAATGGTATCAGTTTTTCCTATAAACTATCACAGAGAACTCTTAGGATACAAACTAGATAGCATTCATAGAGTCATAGTCATAGAATATCTAAGCTAATTGGAATCTTGGTGATCATCTCACATATGAAGAAGACCTGGATTCTGCCAATATCAAGAAATACAGTAGATTCTGCCATAATCTATTCTTACCTTTCAATAGTTCGAAAGTCTCTCAGATTTATAATCTTGCCATTACTCACCTGATCCACCCAGCTATCCTCTGCTTAACAATTTTATAATTTTTAAAATTCTATTCTATAAATTCTCTCCCTATATATATTATATGCATGTATGCATATATGTACATTTAGTTTCCTCTGATAGAATTTAAGTTCATAGAAAGGAATATTATCATTTTGTTTTGTCTTTGTATTTCTAGTTCCTAGCAGAGTGTTAAATCCATAGGACCTCTTAATACATGCTTAATGATTGATTTAAAAATTAACAATCTTGACATTATTTGAATTCCCTCCTCTTAAATATCCAATCAACTACCAAGTCTTGCCATATTTATCTTTCCAGCATCCCTTGCATATGATTCTTCTCTCTATTCACATAGGTATCACCTTAGTTCAAACCTTTATCTCTCTTCTAAAATGTTGCAACTGACTTTTGACTGATCTTCCTGCCTCAAGTCTCTTATGATTACAATGCATCTTTTTAATGCCACCAGAGTAATTTCATAAGCACAGATCTGACCATATGGCTCACCTATTCAAGCAATTCTAATAGCTTCCTATTGCCTCTAGGTTAAAATGCATAATTCTTTGTTTAGCTTTTAAAGCCCTATATCACTTGATTCCAACTTACTTTCCAGTTTTATGGATATTACTCCCCTGTTTATACTCTGGGATCTAACCAGATTGTCCTTTTCTCCATTCCTCACAATGACATACCACCTCTTATCTCCATGCCTTTGAAATAGTCATCTCACAGGTCTGGAATGCACTTTCTTCTTACATTCATCTCATAGATAAGAGCTCATGGTATTTACCATGGCCTGCTTTAAGATACACCCTTTTCTGATCCCTCTCAAAGCTAGTGCCCTACTTCCCAAACTACTTTATATTTACTTCAAAGACTTAGAAAATAGCCTAAGACTTTTAGTAATCTTTTATTTGTATTTATTAGCTCTATATTGATCCCATTTTTTTATTTGAACTGGTTATCTCTCCCATTAGGATATCAGAGCATTCTGAGTAAGAATTGTTTCATTTTTTTGTGCTTGTTTCTCCATTGCTTAGCAGAGACTGGGCTCATAGTAGTTGTTTAACAGCACCTTGTTTATTGATTGATTGAATGACCTAGGCACTCTTTATGGGCAAGCAGGAAGGCAGAAGGGCAAAGGTTTATGCCCAACCTAGAAAAGGTTTAGAAGGAAGTGCTAGTTATATAGAAGACATATTGCCTGCACTATGAGTTGGGTAAGATATGAATGGAAAACAGTTTCTTGAACTTAGCTAGTAGTAAGGGTTGGGAACTTCCATTGAGAAGGGTGAGTAAATTAAATTGTAAAACTAAAAAAAAATTTGTAAAACTGAAAAAAAAGTAACCTTTTTGTACTCCAGCCACACAGAACCATGATATTTGGGTTTAAATTTTTTTTCCAATTACATGCAAAGATAGTTTTCAACATTCATTCTTTTGCAAACTTTTGAATTCCACATTTTTCTACCACTCTCCCTTCTGCTCCCTATTCCAAAGCAGTGAACAATTTGATACAAGTTATACATATAGAATCCTGTTTAACATATTTCCATATGTCATATTGTGAAAGAAGAATTAGAACTAAGGGGGAATAAAACCATGAGAAAAAAGAAAAAACATAAAAGAAGTTTTAAAAAATGAACATACTATTCTTTGTTCTGCATTCAGAATCCATGGTTTTTCTCTGGATGTGGATGACATTTTCTATAGTCTGTAAGGATTGTCTCTGATCACTGAAGTGCTGAGAGGAGCTGAGAGTCCATCGAGGTTGATCATTGCCCCCTTGTTGCTGTTAGTATATACAGTGTTTTTCTGGTTCTGCTCATCTCACTCAGCATTAGTTCATGCAAATCCCTCCAGGCTTCCCTGAATTCCCATCCCTCCTGGTTTCTAATATAATAGTGCTCCATGACACACATATACCACAGTTTGCTAAGCCATTCCCCAATTGAAGGACATTTACTTGATTTCCAGTGCTTTGCCACTACAAATAGGGCTGCTATGAATATTTTTGTACAAGTAATGTTTTTACCTTTTTTCATCATCTCTTCAGGATATAGACCCATTAGTGGTATTGCTGGATCAAAGGGTATGCACATTTTTGTTGCCCTTTGGACATAGTTCCAGATTTCTCTCTAGAAAGGTTGGATGAGTTCACGAGCTAGTAATATTTTGAAGATAGTATGGCACATTAGATAGTTGAGTTTGGAATCAGAAAGACTCTGGTTCAGATCCAGTCTCTGATACATTTTGGCAAACTACTCAAATTTTTAATGTCTCAGGTTATTCTCCACAACTGTTAACTGCAGAAAGAGAGAGAGAGAGACAGAGACAGAAAGACAGACAGAGAGAGTGAAGGAGACACACAAAAAAGACATAGAAGAAAAAGAGACAGAAAGACAAAGTAAGACATTGCTGTTCAGCAGTCAAATATACTTGCACTTTTGATTTTTTGAAAATAAGTAAAACAAATTTAAAAAGTTAAAAAAATTAGGTATAAGACTTTATATTATTCCTATTAAATGTAATCTTCTTAGATATTTTGTACAATATTTTATCCTGTCAAAATTATTTGAAAGTCAGTGTTTTATTAATGCTTCTTTTTATATTGCTGTCACTTTCTAATGATTTCCCCTTCCATCCACCATAAAATTGACGCTTGTAATGTAGTAGTAAAGTTACATATGGCAAATCAACACATTGGACATTTCTGACAACATGTACTCATTTCATTCCTACAGTCCATTGCTTCTATGAAAGAGAAAAAAATGCTTCAGCATGAGTCCTCTGAAGTCAAGAGTATTCATTGCATTAATGGGTAATCTGAATATTTGAGTCTTGCTTTCCTTTATATTGTTATATAAATTGTTTTGCTTTTACTGACTTTGATCTGCACAGGTTCATATGAATCTTCCAAGTTTCTCTGAGATTGTTTCTTATAAGGCAATCATATTGTATCACATGGTTTGAACCATCACTTAACAGAAACTCACTTCCCCACTCCTCCATTTCTCTACTGACACAAGGTGCTAGTATAAATAATTTACATATATGGTATCTTTTCTTTTATCAAAATGTTTTTTGAATTTTGAATCTTTCATCCAATGTGTTAGCTATTTTTCACAAGTTTGTATCATCTGAAAATTTGATAAGCATGCTGGTTATGCCATTATACGTATCATTGGTTAAAAATAATAAACAGCACAGTCGTGGAGCTGTGAGAAATCAGACAGGAGGAAAACATTTTAGCTACAATATAAGGCAGATGGCAGGAAAGTCTAAACATGCCCTTGACCCAGAGAATGAATTTTCTGAGCATCTGCTCAAGGAGAAGGTACTTCACTTTTCTCCACTGCTGTGTGTCTGTGGGTGATAGTATTCATTTGTGAATGGAGCAGTAGGGTGGAGGGGGGGGAATAGAACTGAAAATTATTTTATAGTTTTATTTTTCCCTATCATTTCCTTTGCTATTCTGTCTCAAATAAATATTTTACCATATAAAGTTGCTGTCATTTCTATTAATAGAGTACTCACAGTGGGAGATGAGTCATAGAATATTAATAATAATGATAATGATAAAGAGATAATAATTTTGGAAAAAGTGCTTAGCCAGGCACATTTTTAGTATTATGGAATTGTAAGTTATCATTAACACATTAAAATAGTAATAACTAACATTATTTATAAAGTGCTTATGATATGGTAGCTCTGTGCTAAATGCTTTAAATATGTTATCTCATTTAATCCTCACAACAACACCGAAAAGTAAATGGTAATATTATTATTCCTTTCTTTGCTTACTTTGAGATGAATGAGATAAATGGAGATCAAGTAATTTGCCCAGAGTCACGAAGCTATTAAGTGTCTGGAGACTGCATTTGAATTCAGGTCTTCCTGGCTCCAGGCCAGGTGCTCTATCTACTGTGCCACCTGATTGGTACTTATATATGCTAAATATATCATTCATTTGCCAAATCCTTTGGTACTATGGAGATACCAGAGAACATAAAATAAACAGGCTATTCACAGAATCTCAAAGATAATAATTGTTTTGTTGTTTAGACATGTCTGATTCCTCCTGACCCCACCTGCGGTTTTGGGGCATAGATATTGTAATGTTTTACCATTTCCTTCTCTGATTCATTCTTCAGGTAAGGAAATGAGGCAGACTGGGTTAAGTGACTTGTTCAGGGTCACACAGTTCATAAATGTCTGATTTGAACTCATAAAGATGACTCTTCCTAACTCCAGACTTGGTGTTTTCTTCTGGGCCACCTAGCTGCTCTTAAAGGATTACAGAATAATAGATTTAGAATTGAAAATGACCTTAGAGATCATTGAATATATTTCCTTCACTTTACAGATAAGATACCAATAAAGGTTAAGTGACTTTCTTTGGATTATACAACTAGTAAGTATTTGAAGTGGATTCAAACTCAACTCTTAGGGAAATTGGGATATTTTAACTCAGAGAAGAAAATGCTAAAGGGGAACATTTTGACTAGCTTGAAATTTTTAATGTTATATCATGTAGAAGAAGCAGACTTGTGGCTCTGGATCGACCTTATACAACATAAACAGGATATGTAAAAGTAGGGATGGTAGTAAAATTTATGAAGAAGATATCCTCAAGAGAGAAAATTCAAGAATCAGACAGAAATCATTCTGTAGAAGATAAATGGAGTAAGAAATAGAAGTGATTTTGTGATTGAAATATACTACAGATCACCTGAACAGAAAAAGGAAATAAATAAGAGGATTGGCAAAAATATCAGAGAGGCGGGATATATAGAGATGGGGGAAATGAATTTTACAGATATTTTAGAATTCTCTCTCTCCCTCTCACTCTCTATCTTTGTTTTTTCCAAAATCAGTGTAACAAACAACTATTTTACTTTCCTTAATAAGAATTATATTCTTCAAAAAGCAATCATACCTTCAAAAGGTAATAATAAGAAAGAAATTATCTTCTTGATCTAATTCTCACCACTAGTTGCTGATTGGAAATGCTGAGGACATTTGAATGAAATGAACCATTTTCTTGTCAACCTTGTGAAAGAAATGGAGTTGAGAGTTCTATTATAATAATACCTCCTAATTTTGGGAGAATAGACTTTAAGAGTTTCAAATAAAGAATAGGTAGGATACTATGGACTAAAATTCTGAAGGGAAGTTAGCTGAGAAAGGATGGAAAATTCTGAAGATCCTAAAGGAAATAGCTCTGATTGGGGGGGGGGGGGAGAAACAGCAGTTATCTGAAAAACTTTCATTTGTATATAGAAATAATTCACAGAATTATTTTTTGAAGATATATACAGTAGACTATAATAGGGAATGAATACAAAAGATTGGTATAATATATGAGAAAAGTCTCAAGAATGCTGAATCTCATAGTGAACTGAGGCTGGTGAAGAAAAATTGTGGCAAGTGAAAACAATTTTCCTCCAAATTATGTTGGAGGATAGCCAAAACTCAAAGTACTGCTCCAGGTAGATGGGATAATGATAACTGATAAAAGAGAGAAGGCAGAGCTCACAGAGCTCTCTTATTTTGTTTTCATGTCTCCTCTTGCCAAGGAGAATGACTTTAGACTGTAAAGAATGCACACACACACACACACACAAATACATAATAGAGTGATGAAAACTAAGATAATTAAACCTGGTATAGATGAATTACATTCTCAGGAACAAAAACTGAAAGAAATGATTGAAAGAATGTTAACCATTGTCAGTAAAACTTGAAAGATCATGGACAACAGGATAGACAATACTACAGGACTGCAAATGTCTTGATTTTCAAAAAAAGGGAAGAAAGTGGATCTAGTAAACTACAGGCCTGTGCACATGTTTTTCATTCTAGAGAAAAATCTTAAAAATATTCTTAAAGGGGCGGCTAGGTGGCGTAGTGGATAAAGCACGGGCCCTGGAATCAGGAGTACCTGGGTTCAAATCTGGTCTCAGACACTTAATAATTACCTAGCTGTGCGGCCTTGGGCAAGCCACTTAACTCCGTTTGCCTTGCAAAAACCTAAAAAAAAAATTCTTAAAAAGAAAACTAGTAAATGTTTAAAAAAAAGAGTTGATCAAAAAGAGTCATGTGACTTCATCAAGAACAAGTCATTCCTTGAAATGAGTGAACAGTTCATGGACAGTATAATGGAAAAAATTTCTAAAGGGTCATTGAGCTACCAGTATCCAGTTTCCAGAGATGACCAACTTCTATCTGGTTGGATTTTATCTGTGCAGAAGCAGGATAGCTATTTAACTAATCAAAATGACTATGTAAAAAATGTGGAATGCTCTCTGTATAGCAGTTGTTTAGATTGTAATAAATTGTGGTTATGTGAGTTTCTGACCAAAAAACCTGATCATGCCATATAAGATTTATTTCTTTTTCAGGGGGAAGGGCTATTAACACCAGAGAACTAGAGTATATTGTAGATTTAGTTAAACTGAACTTTAGTAGAGCTTTTGATAAAATATCTCATGATCTTATGGGAAAAGGTGGAGAATTGAAAATTATATTGTAGTATAGTAAGATTGGTTCAGAAGTAGTTGCATGATCAGATTCGAAGAATAATCATTAAAGGTTTCTTGGTGATTCAGTAGGAAGTTTCCAGGGAAGTGCCTAAGGGACCTTTTACCTTTTTACCTTTTGATATTTAACATCTTTACCAGTGACTTGACTTGGATAAAGTCATAGATTGTATGTTCGTCAAATTTGCAGAGGGCACAGGGCTAGGAGTTAGAGTTAAGACAATTTTTGACCAAGACAGGATCCAAAAGGATCTTGAAAGAATTTCAAATTGGGTCAAATCTAATAAGCTGAAGATTATCAAAGATAAATAAAAATATCTTACACCAGGGTTGTATTTCATGAGCTCAAGATGGGAATTGATGGTTAAACAGTTGTTTGTCTGAAAAAAAATGTTTGTTTGGTTGTTCAATATAAATCTTTAGCAAGAAATGGTAACCAAGAAGTCATTGATGGTTTGCAGGAAGAGGAAGGTAATTATGATTATTCTGTTGTATTCTGCTTGTGTCAGACTTCTAGAATGTCATCTTCAGTTCTGGTTTGTCAGTCTGGAAAGAATGTTGAATGAAGACCTTAGGGCGTTTTAGACTAGAGATAGTTCAATGGGGACATAATAACTTTATTCAAGTATTTGACCTTTTCTGATTGGTTTCAGAAAGAAGAGCTAGGAGTAGTGAATATAGAGTTACAAAGGAGGGAGATTGGGCTTAATATAAGGAAAACCCTCCTAAAGATTAGAGGTATGGGGGTGGCTAGGTGGCGTAGTAGATAAAGCACCAGCCCTGGAGTCAGGAGTACCTAGGTTCAAATCTGGTCTCAGACACTTTAATAATTACCTAGCCGTGTGGCCTTGGGCAAGCCACTTAACCCCATTGCCTTGCAAAAAAAAAAAAAAAAAACAAACCTAAAAAAAAGATTAGAGTTGTGCAAAAGTTTGATCAACTTGGAAGGTAGTAGGCTCACCCTTATTAATGGTCTTCAGAAAAAAAATTAGATGACCATATATCAAGTATGTTGGATGTGTATAGAGTTCGGGATTCTTTTGTATGTATGGACTTCTGAGGTCTTCTCTGAGGTCCTCTCTATTTCTATAGTTCTGTGATTCTGGGACTTATTGTAGTAATTTCTGTTGCTCCAAAAGGCGAAATTAGGATCCCTGTAATTTGAAGGGAAATTGAGAAAATTACTCATATATTTGCCACATGATGATGATGAGGATGAAGATGAGGATGATCCTTTTTTTTTTTGGCCTTTGTTCTCAAAGAAGACCATGTTTTCAGGAAGGTGATGCTATGACATGCATGTGAATTGGATTTGAGTGAGGATGGTGCTGTGCTAAGTCACCAACTTCATTTTCTCCTCTGGAGTCAACTGGGTCCATTGGCCAGATATGAATCTGCCACATAATTCAAAAGAGTAACTACAAAATAGAAAGGTTATTAACTGAGAGGACCAATGATTCATAGAACATAATATCCAAGAAATTATCCAGCAACAAAACCCACGGTTTTAGGTACAAAAAATACTCAAAGCTGATAAGATAAACAAGCTAGAGATAAAGATAAACAAGATAGAGATCTGAGACTTAAAAGAATTGGAAGATGGCTCTGGAAGGCTTTTTCAGAAAGAACAAGAAGACAGGGATGGAGGTGGGCAATGTAATTCATCTTTACCAGGTTACTGTTTAACCATCAATCCCCCTCTATGCTATAGATAAAGAATATTTCAATTTCTGTAGATATTTATCAAGGTCTTTCTTGCTTTTCTTATGGGTAAGATGATTAATATAATTAAGTGGCTCCAGAACTGGTAGAAATACTGGATTCAATTGGGAAAATATAAGCCATAAATGATATGATATTGAATTTACAGATGACATGAAGCTTCAAGGGATTAAATAACATGGTTGGTGATGTTAGTTTTCAAAGATTTTGACATGCTACAATGATGTGCTGCATTTCATTAAGTGAAATTTAATATCAAACAAAAATTAAACATTTTTCTACATGTACTAAGTACAGGGTATGCACATCCAATTCAAAGGTTAACTTGAGTATTACTCTGTTGAGGTCACTGGAGATAGTGACCTTGCCAATCTCTATCCTTTAGCAATCTTGAATTTTGCTTTGGGTTTATTGCTTTGGGGGTGACTTTCTTCTCTATAGGGCAAGTAGACTCCCTAGTACTTCAACTTTATTCCCCTCAAGATTGCTGAAGAATTCTATTTTTGACTCCTATTTTAAGGGGCCATTTTTAGAAAGTGAAGTTTAAAAAATGTATCCAGGAGAGAAAAACCATGGATCTTCTTTGGAAGGGAAGGTTTATTTTTTCATAAAAAGAAGAGAATGAAAAGCAATAAAGAATCATAGAATGTGATTAGTTGAGAAGCTAACATTAAAGCTTCCTTGAAACATTTGCAGTTTCTTTTTAGGGGCTGTTAATTAGCATTTTACATTTCACTTTCATTGATTTTAGCTTTATTGGTACAAAGTGGGTTCTCTCTCTCTCTCTCTCTCTCTCTCTCTCTCTCTCTCTCTCCCTCCTTTTTCCTCTTTCCAAACAGTTCTTTTCTTTTAGCTAAGTCCATACCTGCTGCTGTTGCTACTACAACTAATCTAGTAGTCCTTACCCTAGTACCTGAGTTCTCAAAAGGCTCCTTACCATAGGAAAAAATAAATGGGAATTGACTCCATCTCAGGCATAGACTAACCCAGGAACCCAGGAACTCATGATTTGAAGCTGTTTGGAGGAGCTGAGTTTGGGGCGGGGGTGGAACTAGGATGAAGTACATAGCTCATTTCAGTCCTCATAGCTCAGGGAAATAATCTTTATTTTTCAGCTCTTCTGGGAATAAGAGACTTGGGGAGTTTAGATTACTCCTCTAGTAAGTATGTCAATGAAGTTTTGACTCAGCAAGTAAAACACTGACGTTTTATCACTGACTTTTTATCACTACACAATATAGACCCATAACTTATTTTCATCAGCTAATAAGAAGCAATCAGAGGACATCTGTACCTGCTCTGAAGTGGAGGGGGTGGGAGGGAAGTTTGAGAGAAGGACCTTTCTATTAAATCGGAAGCTAGCCCACCCCAAATTTCCACATGCTTGAGTAGTGAACATGTTCCTGGCTCAGGTTGGGGAAGATAAGAGGAAGTGCAATTCTGTACAAAGAAGAAGAAAAAACTAGACCCTGTCCTCAGGGTCTATAATGAGGGAGACAACATAAACATAAATGGGTACATATAAGATAAATATAGAACAGGAAGAAAATTAGCTTTAGTAGGGGAAAGTAGAGCAGTTGTGGGGATCAGGGAAGAAAGTGGCATGTGATCTGAGACATGAAGAAAGCTGGGAATTCTAAGATTTTGAAGTAAAGAGGGGAAGCATAGGAATAAATGTAAATTACTATACATAGGTCCAAGGAATAAAGTATATAAATACAAGATGGAGAATACATGACTAGTCAATAGTTCATGTAAAACTGGATTTCAGTAGACTACAAACTCTTAAGTCAAAGTGCCATATGACTACCAAGAAAATAGTAACACAATCTTAGGCTGCATTTTAAAAGTTATGTTAAAGAAGGCAAAGCAATATATTGCAAAGATTATATGCATTATGATCTATATCTGAAATATTGACTTAGATTTATATTGGTAAAACTATAAACTTAATTAAATTATATCAACCCTTGCAGAAAAAGCTTTTGACAAAATACAACACCCTTTTCTATTAAAACTACAATAAAACATAGGAATAAACATACCTTTTCTTAAAATGACAAATAGCATGTATCTAAAATCAAGAACTACCATTACATGTAATGGAGATAAACTAGAATCCTTTCAAATAAAATCAGGGGTAAAACCAGTATGTTGTCCCTGCTTCCATTTTACATAGTACTAGAAATGCTGATAATAGCAATGAGACAAAAGAAAGAAAATGAGGGAATAAGCATAGATAAGGAAGAAAAATTATAATTTTTTTCAGTTGAAATGATGTATTTAAAAACTCTAGTCAGTCAATTGAAATTTAATTGAAGCAACAAATTTTTAGCAAAGTTGAGGATATATATTTGACTCTATGCAAATCACCAACATTTCTACATACTACCAATAAAGCCAACAGGAAGAGACAAAAAGAGAAATTCTATAAAATAAATAGAGAATGTATAAAATACCTAGGAGTCTACTTCCAAGATACACACAAAAATCTATATAAATAGAAACTACAAAATATTGTTTGAAAACCTAAATAATTGGAAAAATATGAAGTGCTCATGGGTTGGACAAGTCAACATAATAAAAATGACAATACTATCCAAATTAATTAATTTATTCAATGCCATCCCAATCAAACTACTAAAAGATTACTTTTTTGAGCTAAAAGAAAAGTAAAAAAAATTATATGGAGTCAAAGAAATCAGGAATTTCAAGGAAAATAATGAAAAAAAATATCAATGGAGACCTAGCAATACCAGATTTTAAAATGCAACACAGTAGCAATTCTTTTTTTTTTAGCTTTTAGGATTTTGCGAGGCAAATGGGGTTAAGTGGCTTGCCCAAGGCCACACAGCTAGATAATTATTAAGTGTCTAGGGTCAGATTTGTACTCAGGTACTCCTGACTCCAGGGCTGGTACTCTAT
The DNA here is from genome assembly GCF_037893015.1 of Macrotis lagotis. Lineage (NCBI taxonomy): Eukaryota > Metazoa > Chordata > Mammalia > Peramelemorphia > Peramelidae > Macrotis > Macrotis lagotis. The sequence continues at coordinate 308,584,480 of NC_133666.1, forward strand.
CCACTGTGCCATCCACCCACCCCACACAGTAGCAATTCTTAAAGCAACTTGATACTGGTTAAAAAATAAAGGACAGATCAAGTATACAACATACAGAAGCAAATGAATCTGGGAAACTATTATTCAAAGCACAAAAATTTCAGATAGAGGAATAAGGATCTATTTGATAAATAATGTTATGAAAATTAGACAGCAATATTGAAGAAATTAGAGAAATAGCAACACCTTATGTCAAGATAAATTCTAAATGAATAAGTGATCTTGATATAAAAGACATCATAAATAAATAAGAACAATATGAAAAAATTACCTATGAGATTTATGATAGAAGAAAAGTTTGGAATCAAACAAGGAATAAAGAGTATCACAAAAGATTAAATGGATAATTTTGGTTATGTAAAATTTAATTTTTTTGTACAAATAAATCCAAAAATTCAAGAATAAAAGGGAAACAATTAATTAGGAGGAATATTTTCTGTAGTAATTTTCTCCAATAAAGGTGTCATTTCTAAGATATATAAAAACTGGTTCAAATTTATAATAATGAGATTCATAATCAATTGATAAATGATCTAAGTTTAAGAACAGGAAATTCTTGAGAAAAGAAACACAGGCTATCCATGTGAAAATATATCTACATATATCCATATTAAAAATGGTCTAAATCATTAATAATTAGAGAAATGCAAATCACAGCAATTCTGAGGTTCCACCTCAGATCCATCAGATTGGCAAAGATAATAAAAAGGAAAGTGATAAATTTTGGAGGTTCTATGATAAAACAGGTACAATAAGTTACAATAACCACTAATGAATAGGTATAGCTATTCTGGAAAGCAATTTGGAATAAAACACAAAAAGCTACTACATGATGCATGCCCTTTGACCCAGATATACCACTGCTAGGCCTACATTGAAAATAGATCAAAGAAATAGGAAAAGGAGTCCTTATAAAAAAATGAAAGTATTTATAGCAGCTTTTGTGAGGTGTCAAAAAACTGAAAAGTAAAGGATGCACATGAATTAGGGAATGACTGAACAATTGGCATATATCTATATTGTAATATTATTGAGTAAACAATGCAAGAAAAAAAACAAGGAAATACATGCTTCAGAGACATTGAAAGATTTATGTGAACTGATTTTGAAGGAAGAAAGTAGACCCAGAAGAACAATTTATAATACAATACATACAATATAATAAACATGACTCCTTGTGGGAATTTAGAGACCATCTGGTCCAACTGCTTAATTTTATAGAAGTGGGGAACTAGGTTCATCACTTCAGATTCATTCTTAATTCTTCCTTTTTTTTCATCCCTCACATCCAATCAGTTACCAAATCTCATTAATTCTATCTCCAAAATACATCCTTCTCCTCTCTATTTATGATTGGGTGTTAGCATCCTAGTTCAGGACTTCATCAACTCATGCCTGGATTATTGCAACAGCTTCCTAATTGCTGTCTCTGACTCCAGTCTCTCCCCTCTCCAATCTACCCTCCATATAACTTCCAAAGTGATATTAGTGAAACACCACTTGACTTGGGTCAAGAAACTCCAGTGGCTCCCTGTGGCTGTTGCAAACTTCTTGGCATTAAAACCCTTCACTAATTGACTCCTATCTACCTTTCCTTCTTTTTTTCTTCTTGGAACCCCCCCCCCCCCAACAAAACTAAACCTTTTCTTTATCTTAAAAGTTTGTGCTTTTTTAAAATGAAAAATAAATCTTTTTTTTCTCTCCTTCCCCCCACGCCCATTGGAAAAGAAAAAGAAAACCTTGGAATAAACATGAACAATCAAGCAAAGTAGATTCTCTAAGTGATGGTGTATAAGAAAATAGGTCTTGATCGTACCCTGAATCTATTCTACCCCACCTGTCCAAATTTATTGCACCTGACTATCCTTCATGCCCATTTATTCTGGCCAAACTGTTCTGCTCATGACTTTACATCTTTCATCTCCATGCCTGGATATGGTCTGATTCCCATGACTGGAGTGTACTCTCTCCTCCTCTCTGTCCACAGAATCTCTCCTTCTTGTTTAGTTGGGTCAGCCTCCTCAAGACACCCTATGGGGGATTTTCTTGGCAAAGATATTGGAGTAGTTTTCCATTTCCATTCCACTATCCCAACCAGTCTCTCCATCTTTCTTTTCCCCCAGTTACTTTGCATATATTTTATTATTCTCTTGGTGCTTTATATGCAGTAGAATATTAGTTCCTTGAGGACAGGATTGTCATTATTTTGGCCTTCGTATCCTTTATTACTTAGTGCCTAGGACACTGGTGGATTGGTTGCTATCCTTTGTTTTTGGAGAGGATCAAAATGATATCACTGCTATAGTAAAGATACAGTATGTCTGACTGTGATTGATAGATTAACCCAAGATCAGTGCTCTACTACAGGTCAGGCACAAATAGGCCATGTGAACATCTGAGGTGGAGATGTCTCTAAATTTATGCATCTCACATTTCTTTTGAGCTCCTGTGATTCTGCCTTGGTCATGGATCCCTGTACCCTCTCTGATGTGGGCACACCATTCTGGGTGGTCCTGTGCCAGTGTCTCCCATGTCTCCCAATCAATCCCAAAATTCTTCAGAGAGGTCTTGCTTAACACTTAGATACTTCATGAATATTTGCTGAATTCAGGGTTAGGCTCAGAATGGAGAAGTTTGCTTCCCGGGTCCCTCAGGGCTGTAGCTCTGATTTAAAGAAACTTCTCTGCTCTTGGAAAATGTTCCATTCTCCCTCCAGTCCCAGATTGGGAGAAATGGTGGGAGCAGACACAGAGAGGAATAGTATAGGCTACCTGGGTCCTGACAAGGCTTTGCAAAGAACAAAAACAAACAAATTGCAAAGGGTTTAACCTACTTCTCTTAAGCTTTTCAGTAGTGTTTAATGAAACTTTGCTCTCTGAGCCTTGTACCTGGTGGGCTGGGTGGTGTTGTGCCCTTAGATACTGTAAGAGGAGCAGCTTCATCTAGACTGGTTTGCTTTAAGCTTGGGACTTGGGCTCCTCGAGCTGGGGCCGGCAGAGGAGGGATCATCCTCTTGACCAGAGAGGAGAGCGAGGGGGGTCTCATGTAATCCTGTCCCATCACCCTGCAGTTGGTTCAAGTCAGACAAGTGGGGGCAGCTCTAAATGGAGCTTTCCAGGCCCCAGGCCATGGAGGCCCTCACCTCCCCATTCATCTGAGACTGGACGGCGGAGCCAGGGAGATAATGGAGCATTATGCATTGCCACCGAGACATTGAGTCCTTTCAGCCAGGCGTCTCTTGGGACTCTGCTTTATTTGTGTCAACTGCTCATTTCCCTGGTCAGGTGAAAGGAGCAGGTTAACACTGGCTGGCTTCTTTTCACGGCTGGGAAATGGACCTGGCTTTGGAGTTGTGGAGTTGGAACCAGACATAGGCTCTGGAAGCTTTAATGGGACCCTGAAGAGCAGGGGATAGAGGGGGCTGAATGCAGTCACCACAGTCTACTCTTTCCAATTCCTGGCATACTGTATGTCAGCACTGCCCTCTGCTGCCATCCCTGGGGCATCACTCCCGCACAGTAGGCCGGGGGCCCTGGGCACAATGAGGAAACATACAAAGCTTCTCTTCTTGGCCCTTCATCATCTTTCCCACTCACCTTCGATTCCATCCTCCTGCCTCCTTGCCCTCTGGAAAGATGGTGACACTAGAGTCTTTGTGTTCCCTCCCTGTGCTGGGGGTGGGGCTTGAGCCGAAGCCATTTCCAGCTTGATGGAATTTATTCCCTTAAGAAGGGGTTCTCAAGTACCAACCAGCAGGTGGGACTGGGGTTTGGGGGAGGGATGGAGGGAGGGGCAACAAAGGCCATTCTGGGCCCTGGAAACCCCAGGGTAAGATTTCAATAGATGAAGATGGCTGGAGAGGGCATCCGAGGGCTTCTTTTGTCTCCACCTTGTTTCAGCCTTTGCACTCAGGGTTGGTGATCTGTGCTTTGGGATGAGATCAGTCCTCTGTGTCACTTGAAAATATTCAGAAAGGAAAAAAAGCGTCAGAAGAGTGCACAAGTAGTAATTGTTACAACTGTGGCAAAAGTGAATATATCATTAAAATAGGTAACAAGTTCATTCATATACAAATCTTTTTTTTTTGTTCTTTGAATACTATGATGTTCTTTGTTGATTGCTAAGTTCATAATAAAATAATTAAAATTTTAAAAGTGTTCCTTGTGGCCAGGTCCATCAAATAATAAAGGTACCAAAATAAATCTTTAACAGCACTCCCACATTCCCTTTCCTTTGATCATGTGTAACCCCCAACATTCTTCTCCTAGAATTTTATTTTATTTATTTATTTAGGTTTTTTTTTTTTGCAAGGTAAATGGGGTTAAGTGGCTTGCCTAAGACCACACAGCTAGGTAATTATTAAGGTCTGAGACCAGATTTGAACCCAGGTACTCCTGACTCCAGGGTCGGTGCTTCATCCACTGCGCCACCTAGCCACCCCTATTTTTATTTTAAAAAATTTTTATTTAAGGCAATGGGGGTTAAGAGTGACTTTCCCAAGGTCACACAGCTAGGCAATTATTAAGTGTCTGAGGCCAGATTTATACCCAGGTACTCCTGATTCCAGGGCCGGTGCTCTATCCACTGCACCACACCTAGCTGACTTTTCTCCTAGTATTTTAAAAAGTCAATTCACTTTAAATTAAGCAAAAAGCAATGGAATCTAATTCAGAAAGCATTTATAAGTACATTGTATGTGTGTGCTGGGTCCAGAAACTTTGAGTTCAAATCTGGCTTCAAATATCCATGTGTCTGACCCTGTCAACATCTGACCTAGGCAACTCACTTAACCCTATTTGCCTCAGTTTCTTCTGAAGAAGGAAATGGAAAATCACTCCATTCTTTCTGCCAAGAAGACCCAAATAGGGTCATGAAGAGTCAGACATAATTAAAAATGACTGAACAATAACAACAATGTATAGACTATTGTATTGGGGAAGAAACAAAATTTAGGTAACTCATGATCCTTTTGCTTATATTGTAAGTAATATGACCAATACCCAAATAAGATATAGAAATGTGTGAACAAAGTTGCTAATAAGTTTCAGAGGGGTAAATTCATTAAGCTCTAAAGGTATCAGGAAAGCAGTGTTTTTTTGAGTTGGGCTTTAAAGGATGAATGGGATTTTAAAAGTGGGAATGGGGTAAGAACTCTAGGCAAAGGAATTGCATGAGCAAAGTCACATAGGTAAGATGTTGTGGGTTGGGTACTGGGGACCATTATCAATTGAATTTGGTGGTGAATAGAGTATAGAGATAAAGTGGAAAGGGAATGTGGATAATGGCTAGAAGCAGATCTCAAAGCAAAGGTCCTATCTCTAACATGCATTGGGTCTGACTCTAGGAAAGTTACTTAGGCTCTCAATGTTTTAGGCAACTCCCTAAAATTACAAACTGAAGGAAAAAAAGTACAGATGAGCATTGGTAGAGGGATTTTTCTCACTCAAGAGATCCCTTTGCCAATGAAATCACAGGTCTGGTTCCCATACTTATGAGAGATTAGATAGAAAGGTTGATTGTGAAAAGGCCTTGAATGCCAGTCCAAGTTTTTTCTTTTAGGCAATAGCCATGTCTATCAGTAGGGAATATATGTCTGAGGTACATATATTGACCAATTAGCTTCATGGACTGTCTATCAACTACATATAGTTGTCTGGATAATAGGCATTTTTCATCCACTTCAATTTTCCTCTCTGATTAGTTAGAATATACTCTTTTGAGGGAGGTTAGGTGGCACAGTGGATAGAGCATTGGCCCTGGAGTTAGAAGTACCTGGGTTCAAATCTGGCCTCAGACACTTCAAAATTATCTAGTTGTGTGGCCTTGGCCAAGCCACTTAACCCCATTGCCTTGCAAAAACCTAAAAAAAATACTGTTTTGAATGATCAAGCATCTAAAATTGTCAGTACTACAATGTTCAAGGACTTTACAAATTCAACATAATATCATTTGCAATTAGGAACATCATGAGAACTTTGTTATCTCTACAGAATTTCCTCTTTACTTTGTAGTCTGGGACATCATGACATCATGACAGCAGGAAGCACTTTGGAGGAGCACACATTCTCTTTTTTTTTTTTAATGTCACACTTGCTATTAATCACCAGAAGGTCTTTGCGCAAAGTTATCTCTGTTGTTGCAACTTTCAAACAATTATACATGGGAGAAAACTTGTGGGAGAGAAACTTTAAGGAGCTGGGGAAATAATTTTTAAGTTGATAGGCAATAAGCACAATGCGATTCTGTATTTTCTGAACTTTATATAAGTCAATTGTGTGGTTTATAAAGAAATTATAACAACACATGCCATTAGTAGAAACCTACCTGTTTTCTGCTTAATACCATTATTGGTTATACCCTTAATATAAGAACAGATGATTATTGTGGAAAATTTTGTGGGTACAGAAAAGCAGGAACATGAGTTGGAAGTTGTTGATATCTCCCGTTTTTTTTTCCCAATAATGATAAAGAACTGTGTATTTCCTTAGCAATTTGGTATCCTTAATTTCTTTCAGAGTTTTTGAGTCAATCTATCTAAATTGTGTTTCTTTCAGCATGGACCTCCTTGGTAACTGGTCTAGCCCATTTACTATTTCCCATCTTTGTTTTCTTTAGTAGTACCATTTATAATTTTTCATATTGCGCAATGGAGATTATATTGATTGAATTCAAATGTAAGAGTTTGTTATAGAATTTTTCACATATCTTTCCCATTTTCATCTCTTTATTTACTTTCTGTTTGATCTGAGAGAAATGATAATTAATAACCAATAATTTGGGGAGATTCAGATTTCCCTTTTTTTTAATTCTCATTTCAAGACCTCAGTCTCTGAAGGTTGAATTAACCTTCTCCTCTATCTAGGCCCTGCCCAGATAGGGCAGCCATTGTGTTCTGCTCAATTTTAGATAATGCACAACTTTTTTTGAATAGATTACCCAAGGCTTGGGGGAACTTGGAAGGGGATGATATAATCAAAGTTGAGGTCCAGTCCCTCATTGTAATATCTATACTTTTATTAATTGTTAACCAATCAAAGTTGATTCCCATCTTGGGGAACATCTACTCTTCAAAGAGCATATAAATTGTGAGCCCACCACCATGATTGTCTTTAGTCTAAGAGAGAGAGAGAAATGGCCAAATGATTGTCTGGTATTATTAATAAAATGATTAAATTACCCAGAAATTATGTCTTTTGAACCTTTTTAAATGTCACACATCTTTAGCTGTCTTCAGTATTCTTTAGTTTAATCTTGCTAAACTTTCTTTAAACTTATTCTGCCATGTCCCTTCTTGACTACTACTTCTTGAGTGATGAAGAAATATTGAACATAATCTTTAACCATCTTTCCTAGTAAAATTTTTATAAATGACTTTGTATTATAAACAAGTATTATTTTAGTGGGTTTTTTTGCAAGGAAAATGGGGTTAAGTGGCTTGCCCAAGGCCACACAGCTAGGTAATTATTAAGTGTCTGAGACCAGATTTGAACCCAGGTACTCCTGACTCCAGGGCCAGTGCTTTATCCACTGGGCCACCTAGCTGCCTCTCTTCCTTATATTTTTGCTTGACAAGGAGATCAAGCGTTGGCTAGCTAAACTGTTCTCTAGGTCCTTTATAATCTCATTCTAATACTAGGTTTACATCAAAATTCCTGAGAAAATGGAAAAATCTCAGTTAATAATCTCTTTTTCCTATTTACAATTTTATTTACTTATTTTTGTAAATTTTTTTTTATTAATTTTAAACAAATACAAAATGAAATAAAAGAAACAAAAAGAACACTGCCATGTCCCACAGGAGAACATAAGAGGATTCAATAGCATAACAATAAATTTTCTCTTCAAGAAAACTTATACAATAAATACTGCAATAAAAATTGTTTTCAAAGCTATCTAGTTTATACTATGGTGGAGGAGAGAATGATGGAAGGGAGAAAACAAAAATGAATATTAAAATTATCTTTATGTATAATTAGAAAAATAAATGAATAAAATTATTTTTTAAAAAGTTACCCAGCTTTTTCTCCTTCTTCCTCCCCTCCATCCAAATAAGACTACAATTAAATATATATGTAAATATACACAGATATCTATAAACAAACATATATACTTATATATACTCATATACAGATATGTTAGATAATATTTTGCATATTTTCACTTATGTCTTTCTCTGAAGGTGGCTAGGTCCAAGTCTTTCCATGCTTTTCTAAATCAACCAACTTATTATTTCCTAAACCACAGTTATAGTCCAACACAATCATATCCTATTGAGAGACTATCAATGAAAGTTTTTTCTCCAATTTTCTTCATTCTTCTATTCTTGGCTACATTGATTTTATTTATACAGAAAAATTTTTATTTAAAATATCAAAATCATTCATTCTTCAATACAGCTCTTACCTTATAATATAGTTTAAGATCTGATACTGCTGAATTTTCTTCTTTTATATATTTTTTTCTTTGGGTTTCTCTGAAATTTCTGAACATTTGTTCTACCAAATGACCTTCGTTATTATTTTTTCTAATTTAATAAGATAATTTTTAGTAATTTAATTGGGATGTCATTAATAAATTAATTGGGTAAAATGGTCATTTAAAATTTTTATTGGCTTTACCTATACATGAATAATAAACATTACTTCAGTTATTTAGATCTGACTTTATTTGTATAAAAATTTTTTGTTTATGTTCATATAGTTTCTATGTCTTTGGCAGGTATATTCTCAGGTACTTTAAATTTTCTAGTTTTTAATTGTTTAAAACAATATTGAATGTTATTACTGACACACAGTATAGTTTCCCTATTTTTCTTTTGATTAAATCTATTTTACGTTTAACTTTGAGATCATGGTTACTGCCCCTGGTTTTTTAAAAAAAATAAATGCTATTCTTGCCCTTTATCTTTGGGTGTATCTCTCACTTTTATTGTTTCCTGAAAGCAATATGTTGTTAAATTCTATTTTTAATCAGTTATCTCTAGAAGCATTATGGGTAGATTCATCCCATTCACATTTTAAGTTATAATTGCTTGTTGTATAGTTTCCTCCTTTCTATTTTTTTCACCATCCTCCCATTCTATTTACTTTATTCCTTTTCACTTCTCTACTTTATTGCTACTTGCCTCCTTGCCCTCCTATTCCTTAATCTACCCATCACTAAGAGTTCCTTCCCTATCCTCTCCCCCAAACCTATCCTCTTGCCCTGCTATTTTTTTTCTGAATTTAGAAGGCTTTTATACTCTTCAATGCATGTGTATGTAGGTATTTATATATATATATATATTTTTTTTTCCTCTTTATCCTATTCTGGATTAGAATAACGTTTCAGCACTAGCTTCTCTCCCCATAATAGTTTCTTTTGTATCAATTTTTCCTTTTATGCCTTATTTATATGAGATTATTACTACTTTTTATCTTTCCCTACATAAGTTTATTTTTTAGAATCCCCTTATCATACACAATTTAGTCCAAGCATTTCTTTCAAACTACCCAAATAGTGATGACAGTCATAAGAGTACTGATAACATTTTCATTTATAAGTAGTAAACAATTTGATCTTATTGAGTCTCTTATAATTGATATTTAATGTTTACTTTATATTTCTTCTAAATCTCATATATCAAATTTTCCATTAAGTTCTGCTGTTTTTTTTTTGACACAAATACCGGAAAATTGTTTTCCGTTCATTAAATGTCTATTTTTTCCCAGTCAGAATTATACTTTACTGGGCAAATCACCCTTGATTTTAATCCCAGCTCTTTTGTTCTATGACATATTGTATTTCAAGACCCTTCAATGTTGTAGTTGCTAGGGTTTATGTAATCCTTATTACATAATTCTCCATGATATTTTAGTTGTTTTTTTCCTTGTTGCTTGCAATGTTTTGTCCTTAACCTAGAAACTTTGAAACTTGGCTATGATAGTCCTGTTAAGTTTTCTTTCTGTGATCTCTTTTAGGTGGTGATGAATGGATTTTTGTCCTAGTTATGCTTTGCCTTCTTGCTCTGTCTAGAACTTCAGGGCAATTTTTCTTTTCTTTTTGCAGGAAATAATATTTTATTTATTTGTTTTTCCTACTACATACAATGGTAGTTTTCAACAATCATTTTCTTTGCAAGGTTTTGAGTTTTACATTTTTCTCCCTCCCTCCCTTCCCTCCCCTTCCCCTGATGGAAAGCTATCTTATAAAGACTATACATATATAACCTTGCTAAACATAGATCCATATTAATTGGTAGAGAAAGAAGATTCAAATCCAAATGGGGATAAAACCTAAACTTAAGACAACTTCTACTTTTTTTAAATTTAAGGCATTGGGGTTAAGATACTTGCCCAAGGTCACACAGCTAGGCAATTATTAAGTGTCTGAAGTCAGATTTGACCTCAGGTACTCCTGACTCCAGGGTTGGTGCTCTACCCACTGCACCACCTAGCTACCCTTAAGATAACTTTTAAAAATTGAAGATAGTAAACTTTGATCTGCCTTTAAACTTTAAATATGGATGGTATTTTTCATCACAAGTATTTTAGAATTATTTTTGATTATTGTGCTATTGAAATGAATAAGAACATCATAGTTGATCATTATCTCATGTTGTTGTTAGTGTGTATAATGTTCTTCTGGTTCTGCTCACTTCACTCAGAATTAGTTATTGCAAGTCTTTCTAGGCTATTCTGAAATCCTATCCCTCTTGATTTCTTATAGAACAATAGTGTTCTATCACATTCATATACCACAATTTGTTCAGCTATTCCCTAATTGATGACATCCCCTCAATTTCCAATTCTTTGCAGGACAATTTTTCTTGTTAATTGATTCTTTATTTTTAATTATAATTTTCAGATAGTCTGACTATTCTCATATTTCTCTCAATCTGATCTCCAGATCAATGTTCTTCTGATGAGTTATTTCACATTTTCTTCTATTTTTTCATTCTTTTGGTTTTGTGTTATTTCTTGGTGTCTTAAAGACTCATTTGTTTTCCCTTGCCCAATTCTAATTTTCTTTTTTCTTTTTTTTTTGTTTTTTTGCAAGGCAATGGGTTAAGTGACTTGCCTAAGGCCACACAACTAGGTAGGTATTGTGTGAATGTGTTTGAATTTGAACTCAAGTCCTCTTGACTCCAGGTTTGGTGCTCTATTCAATGTTCCACTTGGCTGCCTCTCCAATTCTAATTTACAAGGAATTATTTCCTCCCTTAAATTGCTAATTCTCTATTTCAAATTGCTTGACTTTTTTTTATAATTTGCTTGTATTGTTCTCTCCCCCTCCCCCCCTTTTTCCTTAATCTCTCTTATTTGATTTTTAAAGTTCTTTTCAAGTTCTTCAAGAACTCTTTTTTCTGCTTGGGACTATTTGATGTTTCTCATTGAAAAAGAAGTAGTTTTTTTTTAAACTCCATAATCTTCCTCTGAATAGGAACCGTGATCTTCCCTTTCCCCACAGTAGCTATTTCTGATTAAGTTCTTTCTCCTTTATTTGCTCATTTTTTGTTTTTAGCAGCTAGTTTAATCAAGTTCAGGTGCCAAAGTGTGGATGAAGAATGATGCTCCAAGCCTCAGGTCCTTCCTAATGTTATTTTCTGAGATCCATCCTAAGCCCCAACTTTAGGCTGTTTCCACTCCTAAATCATGGCTAAGATCCCCAACCATTCTTTCTTGTAAATTCTCTTGCTCCCTGTTCTCTGACTGCAAACCACAACTGTCTTCTCTACGTTAGAACTGGAACCAGGGACTCTGAAGTCCTGCAAGTGGCCTCAGCCAGTGGGGTCCCCTCCCCTCCGCTGGTGCACTCACCAGGTGTGTGCTCTTTCCTTCTCCCCAAAAGCCTCCAATCAACACACCTGTTCGCCCCGCTGTGTTTAGCATTCTATGACAGTGATGAAAGATCTTTCAATCTTCTACTCTGCCTTCTTATCCCAGCACTGTCTTGAGGTGAAAATTACTGAGGCTGAGACTGCCTCCCAACCCAGTTGCCCTTAGTATTTGTGGTTAGTTATTGTCTTAGAGTCTTTCTGGAGGTGTTTGTTCTTCACTTAGGCCAGACCTCTGCCTCTGGAGGTGGGGTCCTTCTAGGGGTTTTCTTAGGTTGTCTTAGAACAACTACTTTACCCTGACATATTTATTTCTATTACTCTATGTATATATACTCTGAGATGATGTTCTGGCTTTTTTTTAATTGTGTGGCAGAAATTTGGAGAGTCAAAACTTTTCTGATCTACTCTGCCATCTTCCCAGAATCCTCTCTAAGAGCTATAATTTTTCCTATTTTCAAAGGTTGAGTTAAATAGGTCTAGATGGAATTGTTTTAATTGCCTGTCATATCTCATTTTTCTTTCTTTTTTTAATAATTTGATATTGATTTAGATCCTTGCTTGTAATGAGTTTATAATATAATTCTACAGATAGCTGATTTGGAAATGACTCTTATCAGTATCAAGTTGTTTCCTGTCAAGTTATATCCAATTTCATTTTTTTTGTGATGTTGTTCAGGGCTTTTTTTTTTTTATGATTTGCTCAGTCTGAAAATACTTAATATTGCCAAATGCAGCGAATGACTCCTAAGGATAACATTGGTTTAGAATATAATTTTTTTTTTAGGTTTCTGCAAGGCAAATGGGGTTAAGTGGCTTGCCCAAGGCTACACAGCTAGGTAATTATTTTAAGTGTCTGAGCCCAGATTTGAACTCAGGTACTCCTGACTCCAGGGCTGGTGCTCTATCCACTGCTCCACCTAGCTGTCCCTTGAATGTAGCTTTAATGCTGTTAAAATCTTGTTAATTATGGAAGGCTGTTTGCTTCTGAGATGTAAACTGACCCCTGTTGATTGTATCCAGTCTCCCCTTGACCTCTATTGTTTGTATACTGTCTCCCATTTTCTCCTTCACCTAATCTTGGCCATAGACTTGGTGTGGCAGGAAATGACATTGTGAACTTGAGAAAATACAAATACCTTTGGACAGGAAGGACCTGTACTTGCCATTAGAAGATACATGACCCAAGGTGCAAGACCACTCCCCAAGCCCAGCCTACCACGGAAGGGTATTTTCAGGAAGCTCTGCCTCTTCTTGTCTTTTCTTATCTCTATCTTCTACCTTGCAGGTTGTCTGCATCTCTCTTTCCTTTCTAGACCATGTTCTCCCATGCTAGGCCCTGGGCCCCCGTGCCAAGAGGCCAGACTAAGTCAAGACTTATGGCTGCCTGCCCTTTTCTCCCTCACTTTCTCTCTCACTTTCACTCAAACTTGATCTGGCCAGCATACTCTCTCTCTCTCTCTCTAGCCCAGTCAACTCTCTATCTTTATCTCTCAGTCTTGGTCTATCAAGCAACCATGCCTAGTCTTTTGTTATTCACCTTGTCCTAAGTGCTTGTTGACCCTTTGGGAGGAAAAAGTTTTTAACCTGTTTACTTTGTTATATTTCATAATAAAATCCTGAGCAGTTTTCAAATCCCAAAGGGAGCATGCAAATTCCTTTGCTGTTCAGTGGCCTTAAGATCTTCTGTTTATTTCATCTGGCAACATGAGGGCATTTATGGAAAGCTAGAAAGAAGACAACAAACAGAACAAAAAGAAAAAAATCTATGAGTATTTATATAATGATTTCTTTTCTGCATCAATGAAAGTGGAGCCACTACATTTAGAGACTAAGTCACAGATATGTTTTATGAAGAAAATAGCATTATAAGTATCATTATAAAGCAAAGTTGAAAATTGCACCTGGCTAAGTCAGATGAATGCAGAGAATAAAACCAAGACTGGGAAATTTTGCACCTGGGAGAAAGACTAAAATCTTTGCTTGGGATATCTCAATAGACATTCTCAGGATAGGGTGGGGGTGCGGAAGGAAATGAAATAAGGAGGAGGAGGAGACAGAAGCTCCTGGATTCTCAGATAAGGTCATTGTTGAAGATAGAGTGCTCTTTGTGTGTGTGTGTGTGTGTGTGTGTGTGTGTGTGTGTGTGCGCGCGAAAGAGAGAGAGAGAGAGAGAGAGAGAGAGAGAGAGAGAGAGAGAGAAGGAAAGAGGATATGTAGAAAAAGAATTTTTCCAGGGGAACAGTCATCCTTAGCCTTGCAAATGTCTCAGGGTATTTACATATGTATCTTTATATTTCATAGTTGTTCATTAAAGGAGTAATAGAACTGAGCATGTGTCCTGGCCTTTTATCATACACTACATCCTCTGGACCCTTGTTAGTAGAGATGTGCAATCAACAATTCTAATTTGTCCCTACTTGTAAAATCAAGTCAACCGGCATCTATTAAGCACCCACTGTGTGCCAGAAACTGTTAAATCCTGGGAATATCATATAAAAAAAAAGCCAAAACAAAAGATACTATCAAGGAATTCACAGTTTACTATGTACAAACAAGATGTAGACAGGACAAATTGGAAGTAATCAACAGAGGAAGACATGAAGACTAAGAGAAACTAGAAGATGCAACTTTAGTAGAGATTTTGAAGAAGGCAGAGATGAAGAGGGAGAACATTACAGGTATGGTAGACAGCCAGTGAAACTACCTGGTCTGTATAAGGAGATAGAATGTCGGGAGAGATCAAAGAGCAGAATGACTGGTAAGAAGACTGGATAAATAGGAAGGGGCCAGATTATGAAAGTTTAAAAGCCAAATAGAGAATTTTATATTTTTTCCTAGAGGTAATAAGGAGCTATTGGAGTTTATTGGATGGGGATGGGGAAGTGACATGGTCAAAACTGAACTTTAGCAAGATAGATTTGATAACTGAGTTCACAGTGGCCTGGAGACAGGGAGACCAGCCGGCTGACTCTTAACATGGTATTAGCATAGAGAGATGAAGGTCTGTATCATAGTGGTTCAAGTGGCAGGGGAGAAAACAAGAGATGTTATGAAGGTAGAAACCAGAATACAGTAGGGGCAGTGTGGAAGGTAGTTGTCACTAAATCCACCAGGAGCTGCCCACTCAGGAAGCTGGTTGTAAGAGGAACTGAAGAAAAACAATTTCCTTTCTTTACCACTTTCTTTCAAGCATTTCATAGATTTCTCCAGCTCTCCCTTGGGTTTCCAACAGAAGGGGAGTAGATAATTATTTTTTTCCTCATTGCAATTAATTTTTCTCTGTGTTTTACAAGTATTCTTCTAGTTATATTGTGTATATTATTTCAGGTTTCTTAGGTCAGGTCTAGAAACAAGGAGAATAAGAGAATCCTCAAATGATGTCAACTTTCTGGCAGAGGTCCCCCCCCCCCCCCGCTGTTCCCCCAAGTTGTGCCTGGTGCTCCATGGCATGTAGATTAGGAAACTTGCCCCAGATGCTGTGAGCTGCGGCTCCCAGTGCCCTGGGACTGAATTTCCTTTGCTCTGGCGGGCCACCCCTCTGGTGGCCACCCCTCTGACCCCGTGGAGCCGAGCCTTTCTGCTCTTTTCCAGGTTGCCTCGGGTTGGAGAACTGCCTCACTGGGTCCCTCTGTAGGTTCTGTCTCTTGAAAATGTAGTTAGAATCCTTAGTTTATAAGTTTTGCTCCAGAGCAACTGAGAGAAGGACCTCTCCTGTTGCCATCTTGGCTCCGCCCCTCTGATGCCAAATCTCTTCCTGTCTTCTAAGAATCTCTGATATGAAGGTTACATGGAAAACCAGAAAAGGAGGTGTACTGGTCATGTATTAGGAGAGAAGGATTATAAGTTGGGCAGCATGAGCTAATGCTGGTAACCATGAGATAGCAAAATCAGATAGTAAAGAATGCATTGGCAGGTTCCTGAATAGAAGAATAGAAGAGCCCATAGGCAGTCATGCCCTAGGATGGTCAGGATAGTGTCATTTGCCCCATTGAAGGAAGGGTCAGCACCCAGGAGACCCTGTCTGAGTAGCCCCCATAGACCCTGCGATGAAATACAAGCAAATTTCTTCCTAGATCAGCTACATTTAAGCAAAACACTCAGGAGAGACATGATCCTCATATATCTCCCTCACACTTGTACAGCTTTGAATGGACCATCTTGAATGGAACTATTTAAAAAGATTCCTTTTTTGTTGTCTTTATTAAAATCAGGCTTCCTCCCCCTACTTCCACATTTTCTAAGGAGTGTAGGTTTCCAATGATGTTTACATGCTACTAGGAAGCTCCAGGGAGGAGCCTGTGACATATTCTGAATAAGGGAGAGAAAACAGAATAGGTGTGGGAGGGGTGTGTGTGTGTGTGTGTGTGTGTGTGTGTGTGTGTGTGTGAGTGTGTGTGTGTGAGAGAGAGAGAGAGAGAGAGAGAGAGAGAGAGAGAGAGAGAGAGAAGAAGGGAAGAAGGGAGGTAGAGAGACAGAGAGAAGAGATGGGGAAGAGATAGAAAAACAGACACAGAAAGAGGATAGACAGAGAGAAGGGAGATAGAGAGACAGACAGAAGATAATGGGGAGAGAGAGAGAGAGAGAGAGAGAGAGAGAGAGAGAGAGAGAGAGAGAGAGAGAAACAGAGACAAAGAAGAGAGATGGAGCATGGAAATGGTGTCTGGAGACTTCTTTTTTTTTAGGTTTTTTGCAAGGCAAATGAGGTTAAGTGGCTTGCCCAGGGTCACACAGCTAGGTAATTATTATGTGTCTGAGGCCGGATTTGAACTCTGGTATTCCTGACTCCAGGGCTGGTGCTCTATTCACTGCATCACCTAGCCGCCCCATCTGGAGACTTCTTAATGGAGAACACAGATCTGATCGTTGCCTTGAATTGATAATGTTTTGGTACACTACTAAGTCAATAATCACAAAGAGATCCATGTACAAAAATATTTATAACTGCTTTTTTATGTGATGGCAAAGTATTGGAAAATTGAGGGAATACACATCAATTAGAGGAAATAACTAAGCAAGTTGTAGCATAAGAATGTAATGGAATACTATTGTAAGAAATGATAAGCAGGAGGATTTCAGAAAAACCTGGAAAGACTTACATGCAGTGATGCAAAATGAAGTAGAGTAGAGCACAGTATACACAGTAACAGCAGCTTTTATGAATATCAACCATAACTGATAACTCTTCTCAACAATACAATAAATAATATGACTAGTCTGAAAGACTCATGATGGAAAATGCTATCCATATCCAGAGAAAGAATTGATAGTGTCTGAACACTGAAAGAAGCATACTCTTTTCACTTTACTGTGTATGTGTGTGTGTGTGGTTTTTCCTTTGTTCTTTTTCTTCTTTCACAACATGACTACTAAAGATATATGTTTTACATGATTGCACATATATAACCTATATCAAATTGCTTACCATCTTAGGGTAGGGGGAGAGGAGGGAGAAAACTTGGAACTTAGAATTTTTTTTTTTTAGGTTTTCTGCAAGGCAATGGGATTAAGTAGCTTGCCCAAGACCACACACGTGTCTGAGGTGAGATCTGAACTCAGGTACTCCCGACTCCAGGGCCAGTGCTCTATCCACTGCACCAATCTAGCCGCCCTGGAACTTAAAATTTTAAATAAGAAAATGAATCTTAAAAAACTATCTTTACATATAATTGGAAAAATAAAATACTACTTAAAAGAAAAAAAGCAATAATGCTCTGGTACTATTGGGTAATTTATGAAAAGAATTGGCATATTTTTCATATTCTCCTTGGTGATATTTTTCCATCCATCTTTGCCATGTACCCCAGACTTAGTTATTAATTGAGGGAGATTTGTGACTTCTATTACAATACCCTGGTTGCTGTTAATGTCAATCCAATCTGATTCCAATTTATTTCAATTCTATTCAGTTCAATCCAAATTCAAACATGTGTTTATTTAGGGTGACATAAAGAAAAGCTCATACTCTAGAAGAGGAGTTCAAATGGTACTCTATGGAAAGCTTATGGAACAATAGATTAAATGGCCAACAAAGGGTACAAAGATAGAGTGGGAGGAAGAGGCTTGAAGGGTTTTTCCCCCCCTCAAAGTTGCCTCTGGCTTTTTTTTAAGTAGCAAATGGGAAATGCTGGAGCCCCTTGGCTGACTGATGTCATAAGGCCATCATTACAGATTTTGATCTGGGATGTCAATTGACCTATACACATACACATTCCGATCTCCCTTTTTTTTGAATGGTTTCTTGCCTGGAATGTTCTCCCTCCTTCTCTCTGCCTACCCAAATTCTAACCCATCCTTCAAGTTATTTGATGAATATCTGCCTTCTCTATGAAACCTCCTTGGACACTCCTAAAAGGATTCCAGTCTACATTTATCTGTCTCTTCCGAGCTCTTACATAGACTATATTGGCTATCACACTATCTAACACTTAGCTTGTTCTACCTTGGAATATTGGAATACCTTTCATGTGTAGCCTTTTTATTAATCTCAATTAGACTGTTACATGCTTAGAAGACTTTAACCACAAGTTCTGCTTTCTTGTATCCTCCACAACTTTTGTGGTTTGTTTTTTTCTAGTCATGTCTGACTCTCTTTGATCTCATCTGGACTTTTCTTGGCAAAGAAACTGAAATGGTTTTTTCCATTTCCTTCTCTAGCTCATTTTACAGATGATGGAAATAGAGGCAAACAGTGTTAAGTGATTTGTTTGGGTCAGACAGATAGTAACTATCTGAGATCAGATTTGATCTCAGATCTTCCTGACTCCAGCCCTGACATT
The DNA here is from genome assembly GCF_037893015.1 of Macrotis lagotis. Lineage (NCBI taxonomy): Eukaryota > Metazoa > Chordata > Mammalia > Peramelemorphia > Peramelidae > Macrotis > Macrotis lagotis. Next base: position 308,603,113 of record NC_133666.1, read on the forward strand.
CTATCCACTGTGGCACCCTAGCTGCTCCTTCATAGCAATTAGCATAATGCTTTTCAAAATAATAAGTAATCAATAAATATAATTAATATATGATCTATAAAGAACTGGCACTGAGAAATATCTAACTACCTTCTACTTCAATTAGATACATATCCCAGGAAATCTAAAAACTGTGGTTTGCATAAAAATGAGAAGATTCTTTCTCTTCTCATCCCAGAAATAGAAAATACTATTCGCCAGAGAAGAGAGGAGGAAACACTTTCACTTTCTTTGTAAAGATGGGGGACTATGTATGCGGAACACTAACAATGCTTATAATGTTGGAATTTTTCAATGTGTTAGTTTTACTGACCTGACACTTTTTTTGGTGGGGAGGTTCTTTGCTTTGGGATATCTTGGGAAGGAGAGAAGGCAGACATACAATGAGAATGTAAATGATATAAAAGCAAAAATTAGTAATAAAGACTTATTTTTTTAAAATTTTATTTGTCTTTATAGGGATGCTCTAGTCTAATAAAGGGGAAAAAAACACTAGTGGAAGGGAAGTTCCCTGAGGGAAGAGATTTTCCTATGGTAGATCAGAGATGCTCTGTGATTTGCCCAGGCTGTATGGCTAGTAAACAGTGATCCAGAGGCTCTATCCCTGTATGATGCTGTTCTTAAGTAATTGAGTTAGAGGAAAATCAGTATTCTCCAAGGCAGCATGGGGAGAGTTTGATTGGGGGGACAAAATATTCATGAACAAATTTTCATAGATTAAAAGTTAAATTAACAAAGAATTATATTATAAAAAAATGTCTGTACTATATCCCATCCTCTATCCAAATGGACCTTTCCCATGAAAGCACCCTGCATTTTTCTGCTTCTTCAGTTTTGAATAATCTCCTCCTTCCCATTATAAATCTAATCCATCCTTTAAGGTTCAGTTGGAGTTCTGCTCTTTGAAGCTTTTTCTGTGACTACTTCAGCTCATAGGGGCTTCCTGCTCCTCTGAATTCCAAAAACACTTAGTATATATGGCTCTCTTATATACTGTCTGATGCTGTTAATTATTTTCCATTTGTTTCCAGTAGTCATTGTCCATTTGTATATATATTCTCATTCCCTATTGAAATATAAGCTCCTTATAGATATGGACTGAACTTTATATCACTTTATATAACAACCTATAATACAGCAGTGAATTCAATAATTAGGGACCAGAAGAGAAACAAAAAATTTTGTTTAATTGACGCATGATTAAATTCCGGGATGAATAGTATTACCTCTGAGTATCCTGGGAGTTAGGAGGAGATGGCAATACCATGATTCACTGAGCCAATACTGAGTTCAACACTCTGTCTCTCTCTCTTCCTCTCCCTCTCTTCCTTCTCTCCCTCTCTCCCTCTTTTCCTTCTATACTTCTCTTTTTGATTTTCCTATCTATACCCTTTTCTCTTCTTTCTTATATGTTTGCATATAATCAGATGGAATTGTAAAGACATATATATGAAAATGAAAATGAATGAACAAGAAAGCACTTTCAAATCATCAGGGATATAAAAAGAAGACAAAAACAAGGCTGTACTTTGTTCAGGAGGAGTTTGCACTCCAAGTAGAGAAGATACATAAAATAAAGTTCAGCTGCTGGGTTGATGGAAAGGTCTGGGAGTCTTCAGATTGGTGCCTTCAGTTAGTTATATCAGTAGATGATGGGACAATGCCAGGGATCTGCAGGGTAAATGTTAAGATCCAGAAGGCCATGTGATAAGACCAATTATAAAGTGGTTATCCTCTTCTTGGGAAGAAAGAGAATTGAAGAGCCCCTTCTCATCCAAGTCATGAGTGTAGCCTAGCAGTCTGCTTAACTGCTCACACTGACACTTATTTTATCATTCTTGGAAAGTCTAGGTGAGGAAAAATAAAATTCTTCTATCTATGTAGACCAGCACCTGCTCTGCACCTTAAAAAAATCATAACTACTGTTCACATAGTATCTCATTTGATCCTTCGAATAACCTTGCAATATAGGTGTTTTTATTATCCCCATTTCACAAATGGGGCAAAACGGAGGTTAAGTGACTTGCCTCAGTTTCCTTATCTATTACCTCACTAGATTGATGTAAGGATCAAATACTATTTACTAGGATAAATAAATACTAGACACAGCTGAGACTGTATATGAACACAGACAGATCTTTCTGGCAAAGGCCTACTCACCAGGCTCCTCAGCTGCTTTATAAAGATTTGTGTGGATCACTGAGAAGAAAAATAGATCACCTCGAAATCGTAACCAATACAGGTGCAACTTGAACCCAGGTCTTCTTTATTCTAAGACTGGTTCTTTGTCCACTACAGCATGAGTCATTCACCCGCTAACATTTATATGCTGGGTTTGTTTTCTAGATTTTCCCCTCATCAATTTTTTTTTTTTTTTAGGTTTTTGCAAGGCAAATGGGGTTAAGTGGCTTGCCCAAGGCTACACAGCTAGGTCATTATTAAGTGAGTCGGAGACTGGATTTGAACCCAGGTACTCCTGACTCCAGGGCTGGTGCTTTATCTACTACGCCACCTAGCCGCCCCTCCCCCTCATCAGTTTTTACAGTAAGGATGCCAAGACTTTGCTCTGTCTTACTGACTTTCAGACACTCTAACATCTTTCTCCTCCATCCTTTCCTGCTGGTTTTTGGAAAGGTCTTTCAATTTGACATCTCTACTGCTTCCCCTCTAGCCTTCTGCTCCACCTGGCTGCAGTCACTCAGCTAAAATGACAATGAAGAATAGGCTGCAGCTCATTGCATTTCATGGGTCAGTGGCTGGGCTTGCTTGCCTTTTGAGAGGGTGTGTAAACAGCTGACTAGGAGGACTTGCCTCTTGGCCGCTGCTAAAATCCTCAGCTCCTTCCAGACTATTGGCTGTCATCCCCTTCACTAATGTCCTTAGTCTATTTGGAAATTAAATTCCTCATGAGTTTGGGTCTCCTTCATTTTGAAGAGCCTAATGAAGGTAGCTGGCTGACTTTTAGGGACTGAGGTCCTTTTCTTCCCCCTTCATGTTCTCTTCCAGGGTACTTTTGCTCCTGAAATTACTTTTTTTCCTCAGAAATCCTAGGGGAAAAAGTAGATGAGATAGGACTTCTTGATGTAGTAACTGATGCCTACTTGGGAAATTGGAGATGAAAGAGGTTTAGAAGGAACATTAAGAGGGAAATCAGGGAAAGGGATGTGAGATCCATATTTGGACCATGGTAGTGTTGCTACTATGACAATAGTAATGGCAATAAATTTTATAGTTGTTTATAAAAGTTAAAGTATATAAAAAAGTTTCAGGGGAATTATCACATGTGAAAGACAGGTGAGACCAGAGAAATTAGAAGGGAAGAAATGGGATAAAATCATAGAATTCAGAGACCTTGGTATACTCTGTTGTGTTTTCCCTCTATATTAGTTTCAGAAAATGTTCTTCAGTTTCTGCTAGAAGATTCCTGATGACATTAAGTTCACTAATTCAAGAGACAGATCATTTTATTTATGGATAACACTCTTAGGAGAGGGAAACCAGGTAATGGCAAAGGAGAAAATATTGGGCCTGGAGTGAGGAAAACTCACCCTTCATGAGTTCAAACCTGACCTCAAACACCTATTTGTGGCACTGGGCAAGTCACATATCCCTGAGTTTACTCATCTGTACAATGAGCTAGAGAAGGAAATGGTGAACCACTGCTCAAATGTGGTCATGAAAAGTTGGATAGGACTAAAATGATTGAATAGAACAGAGAATTGTTAGAAAGTTCTTCCAAATATTGAATCAAAATAGGTTTCTTTGCAATTTTCTCATCCTTGTTTCTTGTTCTCCTTCTATGGAGGGCAGACATAATAAAATCAAATTCCTTTCCTAACATATGGATGAAAAATTACATCTTTTTCATTTCCTACTAATTCCTTCAGCTAAAGTCTTCCTTTTTCCCCTCAAGTAATTAAATTTCATGTAATTTCACATAAACTGGGGAGAGTTTAAATTACCAGGCTTATACTTTCTAGAAGTAATGAGGAACTACCGAAGAAGGTCCTTTGAACAAGAGATTGTCAAGGTCAAACCCATATTTCATGTGAAATGGCAATGCCCCTAATCCCTTTAATTATTTCTTATATGGCATGATTTCAGTACTCTTGACATCTTGGCTACCTTCTGGATGTCTTCCAGTTTATCAATGACCCTATTAAAGTGCATGGAAGGTGCATGAAACATTTCACATTAAACAATTTTAACAAGGCAAATTGTGTTCTGAAATAATAATTAAATGCCTATTATGTACAAGGCAAAGTGCTAGTCACTGGCAGTGCATAGAGTTAAAAAAAAATTCTGCAAAACTAACTCTGAGAGAGTATACAGTATTTCATACGCATAATTTCCTGCCTTTAAAGAAGTACCTTTTCTCTTGTCTATTTTTAAGTTTTTATTTATTTTTTATGGATACTGAGACTTTTTTTTATGTTTTTGCAAGTCATATGGTGTTAAATGGCTTGCCCAAGGCCACACAGCTAGGTAATTATTAAGTGTCTGAGGACAAATTTGAACTCAGGTTACTCCTGACTCCAGGGCTGGTGCTCTATCCACTGCGCCACCTAGCCAGCCCGATACTGAGACTTTTAAAAGTGAAATCATGCTTGTTCCCAATTCTCCTTGGGGAGATCAAAGAAGGAAATGTATACAAAGGAGGAAATAACATATTGGTTGAAGAAGAAAAGGGCATCTGTAGAGATCAATGAAGCACTTCCCTGCTTAGTCCTGAAGAGAATTAAAGATATTGAACTATACAGATGAGGAAGGTATATATCTCAGGTTATTTGGAGTCAAATTGGGAAGTTTTAAATACCAGGCTTATACTTTATACTAGAGAGAATGAGAAACCACTGAAAATCTTTGAACGAGGGAATGTCATGATCAAACTGTTGTTTCACATGGATTTTCTTAATTCAATATATTTTCCTCAGTTACATAATTAAACAATAATTTCCATATTAGTCATTTTCTACAAGAGGACTCATATAAACATATTATTTTAGCAGATGTGGAGAGGATAGAGAAAAGAGGGATTAGAAGATGGGAGACCAATTAGGAGGTTGTTACAAGTCTAGGAGGTAAAGGGAGATGAGGGACTGAACTAGCATGAGAGAAAGGGGTTAGGTATGAGGAAGTTTTTCCAAATATTGAATCAAAATAGGCTTCTTCATAATTTTTATCCTCATTCTTAGTTTCCTTCTATAGAGGCAGACAGAATAAAATCTAATTCTTTTCCTAGGTGATGACCCATATGGATGAAAAGTTTTATCTTTTTCATTTTCTATTATCTTCAGCAAAAGTTTTCCCTTTTTTCCCCAAGTAATTTTCACATGATTTCACATAAGCTGGGGAGACTTTTAATTACCAGAATTATACTTTCTTCTTTTGAATTGACTTGGAGACTTTAAAGGAAGAGATATATTCTCAAGTAGAAAACTGGGTGGGGGGAGTATGTACCAGCCATAAGTAATAACATAAGATATAAGGGAGGAGGAAGAAGGAAGGATAAGAAAAGGTAGCAGATTTAGTTGGGATCTGGGATAAATGAAAGGGAATAATATGACAATAAGGCCAGAAAATGGTCAAATTATGAAAGTCCTTAAATATCAAGCAAAGGCCCTCTATTTTAATAAAAAGATAATTGGGAGCCATTCCAGCATGTTAAGGAGATTATTTTGGCCCCTATGTGAAGAATAGACTGGAATTGAGAAGCAGGGGAGATGTTAGACAGCCATTTCCAACACTCATATTATAGAAATGGAAATTCGTGCATTAGCATGTCAGATTCCTAGAGTGGGATTGGTTCTATCTCAAGGTTCTAGTGTAGCCCTAAGGGATCATGGGGTTTTTCCCTAATGCAATCAGCTCAACTCTTATTCTAGTATATTCTCTCCAATATCAATTGTCAGTTATAGTATCTCCCTTATACCATTAATTGACCCAATGATTAGCTCTCTAAAATAAATTTCAATTACCTCCTCAATATGATCAATAAGAAATGAACATCAATTTTTTTTTAACGAAGAAATGTTTGCTGAAAACATATTGCAAGACCCTAAGACTTGCCCTCCCACCCAAGGCTCTTTACTACTTTGGACTCTAAGAGAGTTGGCTCACACTTCAAATAGATGCTACAAAAGAATAGATGCCCTCTGCATATAAGATCATTTCTGAATTTGGCATATCTATTGGATTAGTCACTTCTTTGCTGCAGGGCATAGGTCATGGTTACTAGGTTGAGCATATTGCTTCTTCACTGATCTGGCCACCAAACAACTCTGGTGTTCCTGGACCTCTGACAGCTCATTCTGCCAATTTTTTGGATCTCTCAAAGTTGCAGTCATTTCCAATACTCCTTTCCTTAAGAGCAGGAAAGATGGTATAAAAGAGGCAGAAACAACAGCAAAGCCAGGAACTTACAAGCTGCAGACCAGGTGGGGAGATAAAAATCTGAGAACACTCTCTACCCAGAGACTTACTGTATGTCATTCTCATTGTAAGGCAGTAAAAAAGAAGGAAGATAACTTGGTCAGTTGGTATCCAAAGTATTCATGCTTAGTTCCAACTAACTCAGCAGCTGATGAAAAAACCTTTTCTTCTTCACATAGTAAGTGGATAAGGAAAGTCATGGCGTACCTATTCAAGCTCCAAAGTGAATTTCCATTACACATATCCAGAAGCAGGCTCTCCAATCCACTTGGGTTCTTTGCACAGTGCCCAGTGAGTTTTCATTGGCCATTTCCTACCTTTAGAGTTGAAAAAGACCTTAGAAAGAGTTTAGTTCAAACTTTCCATTTTAGAGATGAGGAAAAAGAGGTCTAGGAGAGATTGTATGATATGTTCAAGAACACCATAGAAACAATTTGAACTTATATGCTTAAGGTCAGAGGTAAAGAAGGCTTTGGTGTTGGAACATATTGAGAGAAAGCAATGAGGGCAGCAAGCTAGATGGTAGAGTGGATAGATCAACTGGCTCTGGAGTGGGGAGAACCAGAGTTCAAATTTGGCCTCAGAAATTTCCCAGCTGTGTGACCCTGAGCCAGTCATTTAATCTTGATTGCTGAAAAAGAGAAAAAGAGAACAGTGGATATAAGAGCTGTTATGGAGACTGAATTCACAGGACCTAGCAACTGATCAGTATGAGTGAATTAAAGGAAAACCAAAGATTTTGTGAAAGAGATAGCAAAATCAATCAGAAGAGAAGAATTAAAAATATTCATGGTTTTGAGGATGAGAAAAATAAGAAAATAGTGATTCTCATTGAACTAAGTGGGAAAGTTGGAAGAAGAGACAGGTTTGGGGGAGAAGAATATGAATTTATTTTGGGGCATATTGAAGACTTGTTTACAGGACAGCCTGACCATGTTCTTCTCCATGGCTCATTCTAAGTCTTCTCTTTCCCCAATACCAAAGGCATACTCTGTGGAGGATGAACCTTACATCTAGGATTCTTATTCTCCTATATACTTGCATTTCATTTCCTCACCTCCTTCAAATAACCTCAGAAAACAGAAGTCAGCAGACTGAATATACATATACATATACATACATACATACATATATATATATATATATATATATATATATATACACACATATTCAGGCAGCTGGTGATACGGTGGCAAAGTGCTTGGCCTGGAATCAGGAAGACCTGAGTTCAAATCTAGACTCAGACACTTACTTAGTTCGTGTGTCCCTAAGCAAGTTATTTAACTTCTACTTGCCTTAGTTTCCTCATCAGCTAAATGGGGATAATCATGACACCAACTTCTTGACCTGAGGTAGATACTACAGCCCAAGGTTGTTGTGAGAGTCAAATGAGATATTTATAAAAGCACTTGGCACATACTAAGCAGTGTATAAATGCTTGTTCTTTTCCCTTCCTGTCTTTTACCTGACTCTGGACTTCAAGATTGTGCTTTTACTTCCCCCTTCTTTCCCTCCTCCTTTTCAGCTCCTTATATATGTGATCTTTCCCCCTTTAGAATGTAAGCTTCTTGAGGGCAGGGAATTTCTTTATTCTTACAATTATGGTCTAGAGGCTTAGCATAATGCCAGGCCCATAGTAATACTTAATAAATACTTATTTCCTTCTTTCCATGCTGAGGAAGTCAAACCATCTCCTGATTTATTCGGATGATAATCAAGTTATCGATTGAAAAATAATAATAGTTAATATTTAAGTAACACTTAAAAGTTTGCAACACATTTTGTATCCATTACCCCATTTGAGCCTCATAAAAACCTTGTGAGATAAGTGCTACTGTTATCATTATCTCCATTTTGCAGATGAGGAAACTGAGGCTGAGACAGGCAACTACTTTTTGTTGTTCAATCTCTTCAGTGATATCTAACTCTATCACTCACTTGGAGTTTTCTTGGCAAAGACACTAGAGTAGTTTTCTTCTTCCCCTTCCAACTTATTTTATAGATGAGAAAATAGACCAATAAGGATAAGGGACTTGTCCAATAAGGTAAATGACCCAGCTAGTAAGTGTCTGAGGCCAAATCTGAACTAAGGTCTTCCTGACCCCAGTCCTACTCTTATCTGCTGTGCCTGGTTAAGCAACTTGCCTAGGGGCAAGGAGTGTAGGGGTAGGTTTTGAAATCTAGTATTCCCACTCTAAGCCTAGCACCATCCACTAGTCTGAACAGCCTCCCATAATTAATCAAAACATTAAAGAATTTGGATAGGTAGCATTAGTCAAGAAAGGCATTTACTTGCCTATTCATCATGACACTTCATCAATTTTCAGTCCCTAAAGACCATGGCAGAGAGATGATGCTATTCGTCTTTGGATTGAAAACATTTGAAGAATTTAGGAAAAAGGTGATATAAAAGTGTAAAGCTGTAGGATAGTGGACTTTTAGTCTTGTGGGGAGGATTCATTGATAGGAGGCCCATGGAAATGGGAAGCAAGGACAAATAACATTCACTCTGACTCTGCCTTTTTTTTTTCTTTTTTAGTTAGCATTTATATCATGCTTTAAGATTTGCAAGGCATTTTACAAATATTCTTTCATTTTATCCTCACAGTAACTCTGAGAGAAAGGTGCCATTGTTTTTTTTTTAATTTAAGGCAATGGGGTTAAGTAACTTGCCCAAGGTTACACAAACAGGCAATTATTATTGATTGTCTGAGGCTGGATCTGAACTCATGTCCCCCTGACTCCAGGGCTGTGCTCTATCCAATGGGCCACCTAGCTGCCCCAAAAGGTGCCATTGTTATTCCCATTTTCTAGATAAAGAAACTGAGGCAGATAGCAGTTAAATGACTTGTTCACACAGCAAGTGTTTGGGGTCACATTTGAATTCAAATATTCCTAACTCCAGGTTCAATATTCTATTCTATGTTTTATAATTTATTTAATGTTTTATAATTCAGTGTACTGTATATACCCTCTGGTATCTAGTACAGTGATGATCACTTTTGTTTTTTGTTAAATTAAATAATTGTTTTTGACTTTGAAGCTGATCATAAGAAGTATTTATAGCCTCTGCCAATGTGATAATGCTGAATTCATTCTTTTGCTAAACCTTCTATTGTGAGGCCTCTTAACTTTGACTTCTGTCACACCAGGTCTGAATATCTAGATCCCACACATTTTTGTAAATCAAAAATCCTTTCTGTTTCCTTTTTGTTTAGCATTGCCTTGCATTGTTGTTGTTGTTATTGTTTTAGTGTGTCTATAGTATATCTCTACAATTACAACAAGAGAGGATCCAATGTCCTTCTGTGGCAACAGAGCTTTAAAGAACAATTCTGGCACTGTTTAGAACAGTTTCTCATTTACAAGCAGGTTGGACTAGATGAATATATCTTTTCTTTAATTAAAATTTTTTTCTCTATAACATGTAACAATAGTTTTCAACATTCAACATGGTTGAATTCAGCATTCAGAATTCAACAAGATTTTGAGTTCTATAGTTTTCTCCCTTTATCCCTTCCCTACCCCATGCTTCTGAGAGAGATTACATATGTACAATCATATTTAATGTATTTCCCTATTAGTCATGTTGTAAATGAAGAATCAGAAATAAAGGAGGAAAAAAAACCAAGAGAAAGAAAAAAACATAAACTCTTTAAAAAAGAGAATATAGTATGCTTTGGTCTGCATTCAGATGCCACAGTTCTTTCTCTGGATATGGATGGCATTTTCCATTGCAAATATTTTAGAATTTTCCTTGATCATTGTACTGCTGAGGAAAGCCAAATTTATCGTAGTTATAGATGAACCAATCTAATCCAGTCCCTTCCAGCTCTAATAACTTTTATTTGTATCAATGGTATTTATATTATTGCTAAACATAACTTCCACCTAAATATATGATCTTATTTAATCATCACAACAATCTGGTGGAAATGTATAAATGTATAAATGCTTGTTCTTTTTCCTTCCTGTCTAGTATCTGACTCTCTGGACTTAAAAACCATGCCTTTACTTCTTTCTTCTTTCCCTTCCCTTCCATTTGAAAGTGAGGAAACTGAGGTTCAGAGAGTGTGAACCTAAGTCATCCAGATTCAAAGTCCTGCTCTCTATCCATTGACACCTTCTGTTTTTATTATATATTTGAACCTCATGATGATCCTGTAATATAGATACCCTATCTCCATTTTATTGATGAGGAAACTGAGGTTGGGAGAGTTTTGTGATTTGAACATGGTCACACAGTTATCAAGAGTCAAAAACAGGGATTTCATCCCAGGATGCTCTGACTCCAACTCTGCTTTCTTCCCTACACCATTTTAGCCTTCTAAATTTTATGATCTTAAAATTTAACCCTTTCCTAGAGCAGAGATTTGAACTGT